>NC_056734.1:429867822-429907822 GCF_019279795.1 Protopterus annectens | reverse complement strand
GCTGAAAGATAAGAAACTGTTGCTTGCAGAGTGTCAAAAGTTTTAGGACCTTCAGTTAAAAATATTTTTATTCTTGCAGGGAACAGCAAGTGGACTTTAAGTTGTCTTTTTTTCAATTCCTTTATCAGAGGGAGACATTCTTTTCTTGCAGTTATAACTCCAGCAGAATAATCATTATCAAATCTGATTATGTTGTCTTTGTATTTAACTGGAGAAGTTGACCATGCTGTTTTTAAAATACGTTCCTTGTCCTGTGATGAAAAAAACTTTACTATTATTGATCTCAGGTGATTTTTGATTTGATGGTTGATGAAGCAGCTCTTAAGGATCTGTGGGCTCTTTCAATTCCATAAGAAAGAGCTTCAGGCAATTTTAAAACTTCTGGTAACCAGGTAGTAAGGAAAGTCACCATGTTATCTCCCTCTGTTTTCTCTGGTAGCCCATGGATGCGAAGGTTATTTCATCTGGACCTGTTCTCTAGATCCTCTATTTTATTTTGTAATGAAGCATTTTGTTGTGATAAAAAATGTAGCTGAAGATCTTGTTCTGAGAGTCTGCCCTCAGTATCATTTAAGGATCTCTCTATGTCAGCTATTTGAGACTTCTGTTGCGTCATTATTTCTTGTAGTTGCTGTATTTGTTTTGTAGATCTCTCCTCAAAAGTGTCCAGTTTGGTATTCATTTTATCAAATTTCACTGACAAGTCTTGTATAGCATTTAATAAAGACTGTATCTCCTTTTTCATCATCTGGTCCTGTGTGGTATGCTTAGAAAAGCTCATTTTCAGTAGATTCAGATACCTTCCTTCTTGTTTTTGACAGGAAGAATAATGTTTAAAGCCAAATTATTTGCACTGTAGACTTCTAGTGATATTAGTAGAAGTAATTCAACAAAATAGGTTTGTCTACAATATCTAGTTTTTAAAAATTCCTGTCAGAAATATCTTTTGAGTGCAGAGCTGAGAAAAGATGCTGCCAACCAGTCTACATCCTAGCCACACCCCCCCCTTTACTTTATTGAAGGTCCTAACGGATTATTTTTTTTCCTAAGTACTCTGGAGAAATCTTGGTATGTAAACAACTGTGGTAGCAGACTCCAGAGTATGCTATCCATAGGAGATTTTGACCTTATTAATATTGTATTGAGTTATATTTGTCTAAAATTTAATTAGGATGTAATAAAAGCTCCTGAAGTTATACAATCAGGAAAGAAACAGAAGCAACGTTTCTAATCATTCCAATCTAGGTTAAAATGCTTTACCATATTGAAGTACTGCTGAACTATAAAATAAAATAAAATGTAAGAAATTCCTTATGTCCTGCAGGCAGAGGGAATAAAACTCCTGCAACACAGAGATACAGCTGAGATGACTTACAGGATGTTAAACTTCTTGCAAAATTGGAAGTCCAAGATTTACTGCATTTTCTTAGAAATGCAGGGTGTTTCTTTGTCTTGCATAAGAGTAGGTTATCTTGTAAATGTTAATACCTGTTTTTTTATTTTACATAGTATTTGCTTTTTCAGATGAAGCACCTTTCATTCATTTATAAATAGTATAGGAAAGCATATGTTCTTTTCAAATGTTGTTCGCAGTGTGAGATAAACTGCTTAACTGTATCACGACTGCAGAGCTAGGCCATCTGTTATTAGTAACACTAAAAGTGTTGACAGCACTTATTGAAGATGGCAGCGACCTACAGAATGTGTTACAGTTCCTGTTTTTCTTAAATAAAATTGCATAGATTGATCTTGAATGCTGTGGCACAAAAGGTGGTTTTAGACACTTGGATTAGAGAGCAGTATAATACTGAGTTGCATTTATCTGAAATTGAATTAGGATATTGTAAATGAAACAGTAAGTTGCTGACATGGACAGCTAGTTTGACCAGGCACTGTCTTAAGAATTTTTAGTTAGAGTACATTTGTACTGTAGAAACTAGGTAAAACAGTGAGTTAAATGTCAAACATGCATAATGCTGACTTTGCTGAGAACAGTTAAGGACTGGCTGTAGCCACTTTGAAGAAGATACAGAAAAGTTGATTTGCTGTCTGATTGGCAGCATTCTGAAATGCATTTCTAACAACACAACTCCTCTAAGTGGACGACAGAAAGGGTGATTGCTTTCATGTTTGCTGCCTACAGTACAGACAAACCAGATTACATGGTCAAATCTTGTAGTTTTCTGTGGATGATTCTATTTCACTTTCCACTAGGTGTCCATAAAAATATGGCTGCCTATGAACTTCTTGATTGTTCTCAGTACGATTTCCTTATAGCTATATCCAACAGGTTCCCTGTAGTTGTCAGGATGATCATGATGACATTCTACACCTCTACAAGCTCTAAAATGTTATCCCCACCCTCTGCTGCATAGCTTCAAAGGTTTATGTCATCATCACTGTCGGGAATTGATCCTGTTTGCATACTTTGCTTTTCACCTATTTAGCATTCTTCTGCCAGACACTATCCCTGACACTGTGTGCCATTTGGCTGCAGACCCTCTGACTCTAGCTTTCACCTTCTCATTCATACTTCTCTTCTTCTCAAGGACCTCTCCCAGATTCTTGAAGCTGTTAACCTGCTGTACTATCTTCCATTCTTTCTTGGTTTGCAGCTTCTTCAGATTTTCCCCAGTTGCTAACATAACAACTGTGCTGTATGCATTCACATTCATCCCATGTGTCTTCTGTTCTGCATTCTATTCCCCCATCTTTTGCTGAAGTTTCTTTTCAGAGTCTGTGTGTCATGCTATATTATCTAATACAGCAGCTTTTTTGCTTTGTCCCCTCTGACCAGTTTGTTAATATAGTCCATCACTAGCATGAGCAACAGTAGCCTCAGAACTGGGAACTTATCTGTCAGTCTGAACAATATTCATATTTGTGTAACTGGGTATTTGCATTTAGCTTTTGTAATTCTGAGCCATCACAGGGCTGCTCAAATTAGCTTTCTTGTGACCTTATCATATGATTTTGCCAAGTCTATGAATGCCAAGTTGGACTCATTCCTCATTTCAAGATTATTTTTTGCTACATGTTTCACTGCAAACATTGGATCAATTGTGCTGCATTCTGCTTTTAATCCTACATGCTCATTTCCCATATTATTTTCTACTACTCTGAGCATTGGTTTATCATTCTCCATCTCCAGCACTGTCATTTAGTGTGACAGGGGACTGATACCTCTATACTTCCTACAGTTTTGAATAGCCTCTTTGTTCTTGTACACTGGCACTAGAATGCTTAACCTTCAGTCACATGGGATATGCCTTTCTGTCTGTACTGATGCTGAGTACCCCCTTGAGCCATTTTCCCTTAACTCATCCAACAACTTGATCATATGTGCTGTGACCTCTTCTGAGCCTGCTGTTTTCCCTGACTTCATTTTCTTAGTGCAGTCTTTTCTTCCTCCCCTTTTACTGTAGTGTCTGTATGGGGCAGTATAGCTTTTGTGGATTTTTTTCTTCATTCAAAGATTGATAGAAGTACGCCTTCCATCCGCTTTTTATGAATAGTGGACTGGAGAGTGGTTGCTAGAATCTTTTATGTATGGCATCTGATAACTATTTCTTTATTTTTCTGTCTCGGCCTTTTAATCTGATAGAATTCTTTCAAACATCTCCAGGGTCCCTTTTCAGAAGCTGGTATAGTACCACATATGCCTTGTTCTTTGCTGCTGCAACTGTTTTATTATTGGTTTTATTGCAGTAATGTTTCATGTGAAATTGAAGCTAAATAGATTATTAGATAATTGTGTTAATTGAAGGATGTATAAATGTTGATAAAAATGAGATTTGTATTGAGTTCTGAAGAAGTCTTAGGATGAAAGAGGTCAAATAAAGGTGTACACTAAAGAAGTGTGGTTCATTGTTGCATTAGTCCTTGAGCCAGTGTACCAGTATTTTTTTGAGTTGGTGTTTTGCACTGGTAGAAGCCTTCTTTTCATCTTTAGATAACTTCCTGGACTTTTGCATTCCACTATGAGCTTTCCTTATGTTTTGTACTTCCGTACCTGGCTGAGTTGAATATGTGTTCCATCGGTTTCACACATGCTGGCTGAGATGCTGCCATTCCTCTTGGACTACTCCTGTTTCCTTGTCTTCTTCTTGAGGTGCTAAAGCCCTGCATATTCTGTGAACTCTTGTGCTTTCATGTAAGTCAAATTGCAAGTCTTTGGCCTTCTCTTTGTTGACCTTATATCCTTCTCTGGCCACTGTTAGCAGGTCATTGTGATCACCGGTGGTTTATGCTGTGGAATGGCTGTTTTACTGATTATGATTTTCATATGAATAATATCATTATCGTAGAGCATGTGAGACCATCTGGCATTAGTTTACCCATCCTGCCTTCTCTTACATGGACCACTGGAAATAATACTGCGTACTTAATGGCACCCATGTAACTGTTATTATTTTTATCCACAGTCCAAATCCTGAGTATCCCATTTTCACTAAATGCACACTTTGTGCTTATGCTACAGGGATCGTAAGACACTATGCTGAGCGAGTCCTGTTGGATCATAAAGAAACACCTTAGAATCTTAGATTGCTACAAAAAATGCTGAAAGCATTGCCATTTCAAAAATCAGCTCACCTACAAAAATTCAGGACAGGACAGTAAACCTACAAATCATAAGCTTTATTTATGAATTTATTTTTTTCTTTTTCCTAATCATCTGCACCAATGCCATGATATCTGCCTTGCCAACCTACCTACCTATCTATATCGGTCCATTCAGTTCATCCTTTTCAGTCCAGCAAAATGTATCCCAATGTATCCTTTTACTGGATAAGTCCTATCCTTTTGGCTGAAAGCATTTGCTTGACCACAAAATTGTAGGCGCAGAGGGCAAGGGCCCTTAATAAAGTAGCGACTGATAACTTTACTGATCTAACTCTATGAAGCAGAACTACAGTGAGCTCATAACTGTTGCAGCACATATTCATGTGTACAAATACTTATGTTTGCTCCTTCACCAAGAATGATATGTCCATGGACATCTTCCAGGCCTCTGGCAGTCATTATAGTACTTATACTGCCTTCTCTGAGACAAGATAAGATTTCCACTCACTTAGTCATTGCTCTACTCTCATAACACCCTGCCTGTGCAAGTATTATGGACAATTGGCTCCAGAAGGTTAAAGTGTAATGGGTCTGTACTGAAATCCTAAATGTTGACAAAAGAACTGTCATCAGAGACTCTATTCGCAGTTTAAATTTTATTTTGGTCATTAAACATTCCATTGAGTGTTGTTTGTGCAAGCAGCTTAGTTCAACATCTGTTGAAAATTTTTTATTGAAACTACGTTGACTTAATTATGCAAGTCAGTCATGTAGTCGTGTGGAATTTTTCACTTTTTCCCATGTTGTGTGACCATGGAGTTCATATATAGACGTGGCATGAGGTTGCAAGGAAGCTTACCCCCTGCAAGAATAGTTTCTTTGTTTGGTGTTTTATGTCACAGTACCTGATATTAAGTAATAGATGAAGTATAACTTGTGGTAGTAACACAAAAAATATATATGTAAAGTTTTAATTTCATCTGTAAAGGACTATTTCCCATGTGGTGTGATGCATGCTTTTCTGATCATACCTTTTCCAGCTTGAATATCCTTTCTAAATCTGTCTTCTACATCATTAGCATTTAGCATACTGGCAGCTACAGTACCTGCTTATCATTATCCAGCACTGAACTAGCTTTGTAATTCTTTGTTATAACTCACAGTAACACATTTGTAATTTACTGTCAATCTTTAGAAAGTTTGGTCATCTGCTATACTGTGAAGCTGTCTTGCCAGGTCTCTCTGGTAATTGAATATAAAATAGACTGACAATTGTTATGTTTTCTTACCTGTGCTACCTCTCTTTCCTGAGTTACTGGTCATGTTAGTTCAAAACATTGTCCTTTGAGTACATGAATGTTTTTTTTTACTTCTTTGATGTATATGCTCAATGTCTTGCTTGCAGACTGACTGGAGACAACTTATTTTCCCTTTACATTTAATGTTGAGCCTATGAAATATTCCAGTTTATATATATATATATATATATATATATATATATATATATATATATATATATATATATCATGCTTATCCCATAACTGTTGATGTGACAAACATATCAGGTTTGTGCTGCACTTTGTTTTGTTCTTGTACCTGTCAGCTTGAGCTGTCAGTCTCTGCCTCAAGGATGCAGAACAGATTTAACTGCTGTGTGCTGGGCACACACTACTATATTGTGGCAGCATAATTGCTCCTCTCAGCAGTCTATTTGTTCCTGTCACCTACTTGCCCATGAACAGGTTAATAAGCAGATTTAGAGTCTGTGCCATTAAGCCACAGTACATCACACCTTAGTTTTTAATAAGTGTCTACCTTTCTGCTGAGCATTCACTTCCAATATTAAGTTGTTAGTCACTGGTTGTGTTTTCAAGGTTGTGAGCTGAACTGCTGTGTTAAGGTGCTTGCTGTGCCTGTAATTTGGGTGCCATGGTCATTTGTTTTCAATTTGGGAGCTTGGATCTTGCTGTTGGTTGTGAGTTGTCTATATTTTCCATGTTTCCTTGTGGTAGAATAGGGAGGGTGTGTTAGAATGAGGTAGCCCCTTTTGCTTTGGTCAAGACACTTGTGGTAATCCCCTGGACAAAAGCTATACATGACTTTTATGGACTTTTCAGTCCTCAGACTTTCAGGCTGAGCTGGGTTTGTAGTGTTTGTTCTACTCAGTGTTTGCGTGTTCAGTCCTCATCAAACCTATTTAGTCTGTAAGTTCTAACGCTGGTGGCTAGCTGCTGTGTTTGGTCTGGTTTCACATTACTCTCCACTAGCAATGGTGAAAATCTTTCAGTATTTTGAGCTCGCATATTGGGCCCTTTAGTCATTCACACGCAGGATTATGACAGAATTTCTCTACATTTATATGCATACTTATTGATAATTATGTAAACAAGCAACATTTTAATGTGTGCTCAATGTTGTAACTGGGACAACCTTGTAAATATATTTATTTATTTAACATTTTTTAACTTGACATCTATATGTGTTTCATTCAGAGTGTCTTAATGAAGATTTTCTTATTTATCATTTTATTTAAAATTATGCTTACAAGAGTACAGTACTGTTCATCAGTGAACAATTTCAGTCAGAATTGCATTTAAAGAGAGACACTGTAAATATTTAATGACGGCATACATCCATGAAATGTAATTTTTGATACATTTACTTAGTGAAAGTTGTTTCAGGAATACCTGACAGAAAAAAAAATAATCAAATGAATATACATATGGCTATAGCACAGGTTTGTGTTCTGTCTTATGCAATTAAGGCTATTTATTTTAAGTCAACCTTCCCCTCTACCAACACTCCATCCATGTTTTTCTAGCAAAAAAAGAAGACAGGTTCCGTTTTATACACTTATGTAATGGCTACAAGTAAGTTATTAGACTACTTTGTTTTGGGGTATTGTAGTTTGTCTCAAGCTTTTTCTCATTCTGTCAGCTACTCAAGTTAATATATATATATATAAGCAGAGTGATAGGTAAGGCAGACAAGGGGGGTGCAATAGTTATATGGGCAAGAACTGATTATGTGGGGGAAACAATGAGAAAAATGAATGATGGCAGGTTTTATTACAAACTGTTACTTGATCCTACTGTGGATTTCAAAAGAAAAATAGATGCATTTATTTTGAATGCTATGTCTTATGGAGATATATCAGAATCTCTATATAAACAACTTATACTGGATGACCCCAAACCTCAGAGATTTTATATCCTGCCAAATATACATAAAACAGCTATAAACCCTCCAGGAACACCTATAGTGTCAGGGAGAGGTTCCTTAACAGAACCCTTATCAGTATATTTGGAACATCAGTTAAAACCACTATTGCATTTGGTAAGAGTTAGCCTAAAAGACTAATGATTTCCTATGTTTGATGAATGACTTCCAAGTGAGCTCTAATTCCTTTCTTTGTACGCCGGACATTCAATCCTTATACATGAATATCCCACATAGAGGGGGTATTCGGGCCCGAATACATTGATTTGAAGTGTATGGTATGTATTCATCCAGACATGTTGACTTTTTGATTACCCTTGCACAATTTGTATTGGAACATAATGTGTCTTATTTCACCATGAACTGCAAACAGAACAGCTCACCACCACACAAGTAAAAAAGCCAGTGATTACCTTTATATTTTATTAAAATTATAGTCCAGTCCATTAGTAGATCCACAATGTAGTCCCACAAAACAGGTAAAATAAGCACACAGTGGATCCAATAAAATCTGATTAGCAGTAACTACAAAGCATAAAATGCAAACTCCTCTAGTGCCTGGGCTCTTCAGCCTTTACAGCGTATATCCCTACTTCACATATTCTATCTTTAAATAGGTTCATAGTTTCATAGGTTGATACTAGGCTATCTGCCCTAGGGCATTTACAAGCCTAGCCAGAGTGTGTTTGGCTTTTGCCACCCTTTTAAATGAGTTTACTATACCCTTTTATGGTTAGTTTACTGTGCCTCTGTCTAGCAGTGATGCAGAAGTGATCCCCGGGGTAAACCTATGATCTCCCATCCACTCGTCAAGATTTCTCTTGAAGAGAAGCAGTGAGGGGCTCTGTCTGACATGGACTGGGATTCTATTCCAGAGTGATGGGAGCCTCTGGGTTATAAATCTGTCCCTCCAACATGTTCTATTAATTTCTGTGCTGAGGTTTAAGTCCCTTGAGCGTGTAGCTCTAAGGGATTTGGATATTCTGAGGTGGAGCATGTCCATTAAATCTGGGTTGGACATGGCTTTATACGTCAGGCACAGGTTGCCTCTGAGTAGGCGGTATGCAACTGAGTATAGCTGGAGTTACTTTAGCCGGGCAGCATAGGTCATCTGTTTGAGTCCCTTAATCCTCTTGGTGAGGTACTTTTGTGGTTTTTCCAGTTGCTGCAGGTGTCGGGTAAGGTACATCCCAAATGGGGCATTGTATTCTATTATGGGCCTGATGAGTGATGAGTAGAGAGGCACAATGACCTCTCTTGATCTAGATGTGAACCCTTTTGTGATAAGGTGGGCTATATAGAAGGTCTTTCTAACCACTTTGGTGACGTGATTGTCAAAGGAAAGATTGCTATCCACTTGGGTCCCCAAATCCCTAATTACTTCTTCCATGCTTAATGGATTACCACCTATGTGGTAATTTGTGGGCACTTTGTTTTTCCCAAAGGGGATGACTATGGACTTTTTGGCATTTAGCTTTAGGCCATGGTTCTGGCACCAGTTATCCGTCTCTGTGAGACCCTTTTGGAGGATGTCTGTGTCAGTTGGTGAGTCGATTATGGCACCCAGTTTGCAGTTGTCTGCAAACTTGGTCAGCCATAGTCCTCCCGTGTTAGCCTGTACCTCAGAGAAATATATACCGAACAAGAGAGGTCCCAGGACTGAGCCTTGTGGGACACCACTAGTAACTGGTTTAGAGTCTGACATGGCTCCCGCAATTCTGACCATGTGGGTTCTGTCCTTGAGCCAGTTTGCAACCCATCTTATGACACAGGGGTTGATATTTAAGCTGGAGAGCTTATTTATGATGCCCAAGTGGGGTATTATGTGAAAGGCTTTTGCGAGGTCCAGGTAGGCTGTGTGGACTACCTTCCCTTCATCTATGGCCTTGGTGACTGTTTCAAAGAAGTCAACCAGGTTCAGGAGGCAGGATCTGCCCTTAACAAAGCCAAATTGGGTAGGATCCAGCTTCTGCAGGTCCCCAATGTCTTTGTTTATGAGCTCCATGATGATCCGCTCCATAGCTTTGCAGACCAGGCTAGTCAAACTTATGGGGCAATAGTTTCCAGGGTCCATTGAGGCACCGCCTTTGTGGAGTGGGACCACTGTTGCTGTACGCCATTCCTTAGGTACATATCCTGTACTAAGGCTGAGGTTGAACAGTTACTTTATATGAGGTTTTAGCTCTTCTTGGAGCTCGTGTAGGACGCAGCCTGGGACACCGTCCGGTCCCATTGATGCTGTGTTTTTTGCCTTGTAGAGGGCAGCTCTCACCTGAGCATCTGAGATGTCAGGGAGGCGACTCTCTACTGGGATAGATAGGGAATAGCCTGACTACAAACAATTAACCAATCACAGACTTAAATTAATTAAAGAAAACACTTCCAATGACATTCTTGATTCATTCCATACAGAATTAAAGTGTTAAACTTCAGAATTAAAGTAGATTTTAACTTCCAAAGTTGTCCTTTAATATCATAGTCATACATTTGTTGTACTTGCCCCAAAATTGTAGCTTGTAAACCTTGTATATTTCCACTGTGACATTCTTTAAAATGTAATGCAACAGGACTTTCTTCTTTGCCTTTCTTAGCATCCCTAACATGTTCCTTCAACCTTTGTTTGAAACTTGTGGGACTACATTGTGGCTCTAATACTGGACTGGACTATAATTTTAATAAAATATAAAGGTAATCACTGGCTTCTTTCCTTGTGTGGTGGTGAGCTATAATGTGTTTTATTTTTGTGGTGACTGTTATCAACAATGAAGGGAACTGCCATGGGCAGTACATATGCACCAATTTACTCTGATCTCTTTATGGGGTATTTGGAGTGACAACTAATATATAGTGATGAGAATCCTTATAAAAAAGAGCTGACTATGTGGCATCTTTACTTGGATGACTGCTGAGGCATTTGGTCAGGAACTATTACAGTTTGGTGAGAGTTTGTTAAATATCTGAATTCCAATGAGTTTGGACTTGTGTTTACTGACAGAATAGTGTTAACTTCTTAGATGTTAAGCTAAGTAAGAAAACAAATGGTTGTATGATTACCAGTTTGTATAGAAAGCCGTTTATAAAAAATGCCATTCTGAATTACTGAATTAGTCAATATGGATAACATATTTATGAGAAGAGGCTATCAGAAAAGTAACATCATGAAGGAACAAGCTAAGACGTTTTGGTATGATAGAGTCAACTTCTTAAAAAATAGAGATCTAGCTATATCACAGAATGACAGAACTGTACAAGCTGATACAACCACTTCAAGACTTAGATTTGCTGTAAACTGTGGCACAAATATTTTTAAAATTAGGGAATTTGTTGGCAAACATTGGAAAACATTAAAATCTGACCTGTTTTTTGACATTGGGGAATCACTCTCATGGTATAAAAAGATTGATTGCCCCAAAGGTAATGAGAATAATGACATACCCAGGGGTAGTAATGCTTGAGGGAATTGTATCAATTCCAGGGTGGTATCACAGATGAAGTCATTTACATCAATCAACACATCTAAGGTTTTTGATACCAGATATTTGATAACTTGTCATACTGAGTGGTTAATCTATATGGCTGTCTGCCAATGTGGGGCATTTTGTGTCAGACAGACCTCTAGAAATTTGAAGAGCAGAATTGCAGTGCACTTGAGTGACATTAGTTGTAAACATCAAAGAAGTGAACTCTACAAACACAAATTAGAACATATTTCAGCACAATTTATTTTTGTTGGAATTGATGTAGTGAAAGGTAATAGGATGTCAGACATAACTAAGCATGAGGTTTTAGATAAAAAAGAAAGAATGTGGATGGTGAAGTTCAAGGGCTCTGCACAAACATGGACTTAATGATCATTGGTAATGTCTGAATTGCATTTTCAATGTCTTTCTTCCCTGATAATTTGTTCAACGTAGGTGTGTCTATACTTTATGTGTATTCATATAGATATGTATAGGTGTGTGTAGATATAGTTTATATTTACACATATATCCTATCTGGTTCTAAATAACAGATGCATATATATATGGGTTTATGAGTACAAATATGTTTGGTTTCAAACAAAATGTGTTTTTGAATATAACATGTTTTTTTTGGATTTTGGTTCTATATTAAGGAATGTGCACTTTTAAACCTTTATGTCTTTAACCTGATGGGGGTTATGGGATATAAATACTGGTGGTTGCTGTATGGTAATTTTACACTGATGACGCCAGGGAGCAAAACCGGTCTGTGCTGTTGGAGCCGAATGGCTGCTAAGTAAGCTGCCTGAATGTTTATTCTACTGGAATAAAAGCTTTCTATACACTTATTTTAAGTGTTTTGGGTCGATTTTTCTAGATTTAACTACAAGGTTTGATTTATTTGCGAGTGCTGGATTCTGTGAATGTTTTGGACTATGTATTTTCTGAGCACCGCATTTTTCATTCTGGCGTGCACCATTTTGTCTTTGGATTGCTTTATATATATATATATATATATATATATATATATATACACATATATATATATATATATATATATATATATATATATATATATATATATGTGTATGTGGGTCTACTTCTAATCAAAGAAAACTAATTTTTTCAAACATTAGAAAGCAAACACCCACCTTCACGAAAGTGCACTTAACCGAAAGTACACTTTCACGAAATTCACCTAACCGAATCACGGTACAGCAGGGATAAGGAAATATATCCTTTTCCCCACTGTAGTGCGATCTCAGAGTTGATATTTACCCTCTTCAATAATAGTATGCTTAATGGAAATGTAGGTGGTTTTGAGTCTAGTAGTTTTTTACTTTCCCTGTAACCACTGGCTGGGGAAGTTAAAAACAGAACTTGCTTGAATTCAGTAGGTATGTTGGGATACGAGCAAGGTTAATTGGAGTCTGCTCTCTTATGTTACCCAATAAGGATAGTCAAACTCTGCCCATCTTCCCCATTTGGCTAAAAAAATGATCTGGTCAGAAGACTATGTTGAGAATTTTAATTTGGTTGATCAAGATGGGATACAGTGTATTGTGAATTCTGACAGACCATGAGCATTGTGCTCTGGCAGCTTTAGGTAAGCATCCACCCAGTAAATTTAGGGAACATCTTGAGGCAAATAGGTGGTTGGTTTTATACATTTCATGGAAGTTATCATTGAAAAGCAGCAATCACAAGCTTTGCCTTAGATAAATTACTTAACTCTTAGGGAAGTCCATTATTTGAAAGGAGATTTACCTTAGTACTGGCATGACCAAATGTTTTGTACACTTAAGACAGTTAATAAATACATTGGGTAGGATGGGCAACATTCCAAAACTTGATTAGAGGAGATTATCAGCAGACCAAGGGCACTGTCTTTTACAACAAAAGATCAAGTAGGTTCTAAATTAAAAGCGTATTGGGTTTTTAACACTGACAGTTGTGCAAAACCATCATGTAGTTTCACATTTGTTCTTACTGTGGAGATAGACATGCAGCCATAAAATGTTGTTTTAAAGAAGGCAGCAAAGCTCATAACCTTATCAGTTCAACAGAGGGCAAGATTTCAACAGATTGGATAATTTACTAGAAATAGATAAGGCCTCCTTTTGAGGCTTTAAGACAAGTCATTCATTTTGGGAATCCAGTTGGTCTATGAATCACTTGCCCATTAAAGCAGAATTTTACCTGATTTCTTAAAAGGCTTTCCTGATCATCAGTTTCAGTTGGAATTATTACAAGGCTTTATCTCAGGTTCTTACAACAGATTTAGTGCCTCCACTGATGTTCTTGATTGTAAGGAAAGGAAGCAATTATACACAGTTTATGTATACAGATTTCCAAAGGGAAAATTGAAGGTCCTTTCCATTCTCCACTGTCTGAAGTTTTTGGAATCTCTGCACTAAGCTTGGTGGCAAAAAAGAGAGAAGACAAGTTTTGATTAATTCAAAACCTTTGATTCCCATGTGTTTCATCATTCATTGATGGAATGTCAAACGTTCAGTATGCTTCTTTATATGACACGGTACATGCCATTCAGTAGATTAAAAATTCCTTGCTGAATAGTTGGATGTGAAATCAACCTTTCAGCTTCTGCCAGTTTCTTAACAGAATTGTCATCTATTGTGAATGCACTTTGAATTAAATTATTACTTTGAAATGACAATGCCAGTGGGCTGTGCAGTGGCAAATACCAGTTTGTGAAAATTTAGCACAACATTGCAGTGGTGCAGGAAACACAGGACCTCCAGTCAATGGGCAGTTCACCATTTAGATGATTGTTTATTGTAAGAAAAGTGTAGCAGGGTACAATGGAAGGACTTACAACATTTAAGGAATTTTGACATCATTTTATGGTGTCCTTAGCTCAGAACAAAATTGAAGGCCTTTTTAAAACTCTTACATTTTTAGGGCTTGAAGTGGACATGCCTCTTTCCTCATTTAGACTACCACAGAATAACATTGTAGTTTTGAACTCTTACATCAGGTCATTTTTTTGCCAGATAAAAAAGTTAAATTAGGCCAGTTTATGGAATGGCCTGCCTTTGCAATTTTTCTTGCATGGTAGTAATACTGGGGAGTACATTTATAATCTGCTTCATGGTAGATGTCAGAAGCACCACAGGCTTAGGCTTACTAGATGGATAAAATTAGACCACCATTTGTAGTCCTTCTTTTTAGCATACTTTAAATGGTGATCATTTTGACAGGACGAATGAGTGGCAAGTGGCATATTACAGCATTTCACAGATGCAGCTAGGGAATATTAGACAGGAGCCAAGTTAAATGACAATGGCCTCCAACTTGTTTCACTGAGAGAAAAGAGGATATGATATCACTTTTTCTGAAATGTATGTCCATTGGGGTCGCAGTTATTGTTTTGCAGAACAATTTATGGAATAAGAAAATTTATGTCTGTGGGGGGAAGGGTTTCCAATATCCTATTTGTGTTTCAAGTTCTGAACAAAAAGTCCTCCAAGTCCTTGTGGGTTTAGTGACTGTTAAAAATTCATTTATACCATTGATAAAAACGCTAATGTTTGTTTTACTAAAGAGGGTCTATCATCCTGCAACTTGTCTTTTGGTTCGTTTTTACAACTTACATATTAACTTGACTTTCTCTGCTGAACTCATCCCATGGATTCATAATATACTTGCTGAAAATCTTTCTCATTAGCAAGTTTTGTCATTTGGCCCTGGAGTTGGTAGTCTTGCCCCTTGAATTCCAGTTGAAATGTGGATTATTACTGAAGAATAGCATGGTTTCTGTGATGAGAAGTTATGGGTTTCTAATATGAACAGATCATATGTGGCAGCCATTAAACCTTTCCAGTGTTCTTGCACAAGCCTTTGAAAGGAAGAGAGGGGTTGTGGTCAGCTCAGGAAATAGTACACTATTTAACGTCTTCTTGGTTTAAAGTTGATGCCCCCATTACTGTTAGGGTACTCTAGTCTGCATTCAGTTCGACTGTCCTCCAGTTTTCAAAATTTAACAAAGCATTGGTTAGTGGCCAGGTTATTAAACAACTGGGATAGGCAAAAAAACATGCATTCCAGTTCAGTTCATCCTATTGGTAAATCCTTATTAAAATCTATCTTAAGGTTTATCTATGCAGCCTCACCAGATGACTATATTTATGAACTTTGGTGACAATCTTGGGTAGACCTGAGACATTACATTAGGGGAGTGGACCTGTAACTCATACTAAAGTGTAAAAGTTCTGTAAGACATCATGTATTTTCCAATGTGAATAACAGGTACTATCTGCTGCTCTCTGTCTTGCTTCTATAAATATGCAGGAGTTATGATAATTTTATAAATATACACAGAAATCTCCATGTTAACCAATCAGGACAAATACAAGAAATGTAAATTTTATAAACCAGCAAAGTCCTGTCTATTTTTTTTTTTTTTATTATGTTTATAACAGTTAAAATATCAAAACATAATAAGCACAGGATCTACCAATATACACACGTTCACATAACTGCTCTCTAATATTCATGAATTTCTAAAAGTAATATTTTATTTTACAGCACTACGTTAGCATATATTTTATCCTGCCACATTGTGGTTCAGATCAGTATAATAACTATCTTTTAATGTAAATGCTTTCATATTTTAAATTTCACATTTTGCATTTTTGATAGGAGCAGGAAATAGTAGCAGACATGAACCAATTACTTCCACCAATATATATGTCTTTGTCAGCTAATCACCATATTGTTAAAACCAGTATTATTCTGTGTTCTGGGTCTCTGGATTGTTGGCTTAGTCAGTTTGTTCAGATCAGCTCATTTGTGATGGTCTGACTTGTGAGCTGTGATATATACTGTACACCTGTGTTGGTGTGTTGTTTTTTGTTATTCAATTTGTACCAAAGACAACTGTTCCAGCCATGAAACACATTAAAATAAGTATCTGAGAGCAGAGGAGTTCCCACGATAGTAGGTAAAGCCCTCCTACTGTCAACAAAGAAACATTTGCACTTAAATCTAGAAATTGTGGTTATGTTCACTAATGACTGTATACGTGTAAGAAAAGTTAAATAATCATAGAAACAACAACAAATGACATTTGCTTTTAGTTATTGTTGGAAAAGTTTTATTTTAGGACACTACTGAAAACTTTTACTAACAAAGAAGAAGCCATATTTCTAAACAGTGATCTGCTCTGAATGCTCACCATATTATATATATTTTGTTTGGTTTTAGGATTCAGAAGTAGCCTCAGTTAGCGAAGGGGTCCCAATTCTATAATATAAGGCTAGAAGAGGGCACTGACTATTCTGAAATTAGCATTTTAATGCATTTTATAAATGTGTTCCTTGTATGGTTATGTCTTGAGGTTGATGCATGTGATATATGGCTAGTTTTCTAGAACAGGATGTTGCATAAAGTTTTGAAACTTTTTTCAATTCCATACTTTAATAATAACAGTATTTCTTATTGTTGAATTACTGCAGCTGTTTTTAATAAACTGACATAGCCTTTAAGAACACACAGAGTCAGAATTCAGTTGTGCTACATGTATTAATACAGAAGTTTTTTTTTCAAATGTTGCATTGCAAACTGTGATTCAAATTATATCCAGCACAGGGCTTTCATTCAGCCATGCACATTGCATCACAGGCATGCAGTAAAAGGCATTTTGTCATGCACTTTTATAGGTTCCTATGTAGGTTCCTAGATTAGTGCTAGGCTAACTGCCCTTGTAGGCCATTTAAAGCCTAGCCAATTACCCCCATAAGAATCAAGCTCTGCACCTTGTGTCTGTAAGATAAGCACATTAACCATTATACCAATCTTCCACCATAACAGTCTGAAAAATAAATTCTAGGATCTGTGCGTAATGTGCTACAAGACTGAAGGCTCACACAAGCCTATCAATATATCTAACAGTACTAGGATGAATATCAGTCCTGTACCTTTTTCCTCACTTATTAGAAAAAGAATGTGTACAGTGCAGCATAGAGCAGTTAGGTTTAGAACCCTAACTGCATAAAGTGGTTCAAGGTATTTCTGTCCCTGTCCATATGATGAGAAGCAGAATGCCTTTTACCTTGTATTCTACACAAACAGCATCCTTGTACTCATCCTTTTTATATACAGTATCAGTGATGAAAGGCACAAAACAGATTATGGGTTTTTGAGATCTCACTGTATAATATGGCTTAGATGCAAGCATTGAAGTGTACAATAAAACTACTCTCTTGATTTTTTTCAGATTTGTTACCATATTATATGCCACTCATAGGGCAGAGTAATGCACACATCTGCTATGCCCTTTATCGGCAACAAACTTCTTTTATATATTCTTGCACTGTGTTGCACTCATTTGGGAGAGTCAAGAACTGCATCTCCTGAAATGTGCACTGCTTAGGTCATTTGTTTGTAAGTAATGTATACGTATTTTTTTGTTTTTTGTATGTTGTGTGTGTGACACAGTGTGCACTGTAGTAATAAATGCACTGGGACGTTCAGACATAGAAAATAAACGAAATGGGTACAGTTTCCTTATTTACTGACTGCTTTAAGCAAGCTGTACTTGATTGACATTTTTGGTGGCATATTGTGAAACATTTGTGAAGTATGGTCCATACAGTGGAAAACAAATTCCTCGAATATTCCACCTGTGCTACATGAATCTGCAACCATAGAAGTGCTTAACGATTACATTTATTACCATTAGATAGAAAGCACTGATGGCAGGATTGATCAGAGTGATAACTAAATGAAATATATGTTTGGTCACTTACTGATAATTGGTGTGTATAATATTATACTGACTGTATGACATAGACCACTGGAGTTACCTGAAGATAATATAAATTAAATATTTCTATGGCAGTAGAATGCTTTTCATAACTAAACAAAATATAAGGTTTCCTTATATTTGCTCGTTGACTGTCTCCCTTGTATACTACATCCCTGATCCTATTTCCTAGATGTTATGGTTTACCAACTGAGTTTGATCATTTTTGTAAGCAGTGATTTATCCTACTGCAGGATGCTTTGCCTTTCTCCACAAATGTGATAACATGGAGTCAATGCATTTAATTAAAAGGGTGTGGGTGGCAGACTCTGATATGAGGTGTGGGTGGGTCTTCCCCAACCCCAAAATAAATTGTGACTAAATATTATTTATGCTTTCTGGTAACTAGAAACTGACATTTTATACAGGAAGGAAAAGATTGAAAGTGGGAATAATGTTATGGTGAACTGGTATTATCAAGCTCTCAATAAATGACTCATACATAGTCATGTAAAGAAATAAGAAGCTCATTAAGTCTGAACATAAAAACTGTCTGATAATGGGTCTTTTCTAAAAGATAATAGGTGGCATAAAGTTGTTATTGTTCATGTGTGTAACTTTCTAATATGAATTAATGAAATATAAAACTAAACTAAAAGTATAAAAAAACTTCCAAACATTCAAACATCTAAATTAATTAAAAGTATAAAATTAAATGAAAAAAAAATAAAATATGATTATAAAGTGACAGCTGAAGTGAAGAATAATTTAAAAAATGCTTGAACATCTGACAAGTCAAGAATAGGTAGGATAAGACTGTCATTTCTAGATAACAGGGGTGAAAAGGAATACCGGAAAAGGTAAACAGAACATACGGTGGCAATTATATAAGCAACAATGTCCAACAGGGTAGGCATCATAGGGAAAACGACAGAATATCCAGGGATGTTGTGAGCATATGTGTGCATGTGTGTGTTTGTGTGTGCATCTGAGTGTGTGCATGTGTGTGTATGTGTGTGCGTTTGTGTGTGCATGTGTATGCGTGTGTGTGTGTGTGTGTGTGTGTGTGTATGCTGTGTCTGTATACATGTATGTATGTGTGTGTGTTGTGTCTGTATGTCTGTATGCGTGTGTGTGTGTGTGTGTGTGTGTGTGTGTGTGTGTGTGTGTGTGTGTGTGTGTGTGTGCGTGTGCATGTGTGTGTGCGTGTGCATGTGTGTGTGTGTGTTTGTGTGTATGCTGTGTCTGCATGTCTGTATACATGTATGTGTGTGTGTGTTGTGTCTGTATGTCTGTATACGTGTGTGTGTGTGTGTGTGTGTGTGTGTGTGTGTGTGTGTGTGTGTGTGTGTGTGTGTGTGTGTGTGTGTGTGTGTGTGTGCATGTCTGGGGCTGTAACAGTTGGCTTTGTGTTTTATCAGATGGAACATACATTTTAACTGCATATAAATATCCTGTGGTCATATGTGCTACTTTGAAATATTGAAGTGCACTTCTCTAACTAGAGCTGTGCCATGAGGAAAGGAGATTTTTAATGGAGCAGTCTGCAGAGTACTTTATAGAACAGAGATGTAAAATATACTGATAACAAGTCTTATCTGTGTATCACTTGATGACACTGCTGGCTAATCACTTTTTCAACAAGTTTAAGAAAAAGACTGAGGAACACATCATCAGTGTTATTAGAGTGGAATAATTCAGCTTTGTAAACAGCCTGAGTTGTCTGGCATTCTTTTTCACTGGGCATTATGTAGCACAAGGGCAATCAATTTATTTTGCTATATAGAGTATTAAACTTTGATAATGAAGAGACTTTCATGCTGAAATAATTTACTAAGAGCATTAACATACTGGAAGTTGACATAATGATGTCTGCAAAGTACAGACAGGGAAATCTCTCTATCCATAAAGGATATAACTAGAGTATATAAAGGAAGGGATTTCATAAATAGTACTAGAATATATACGTGAAGGGATTCCATAAATATTAACAGAGTGTAGGAGTTAATTCATTTGCCTTATCAATTTTAAGTGCAAAATATTAACTGATCCTGTGATGACTGAAACTGGGGAAAAAGATGATGTTGTTTGTATGCTGAAATGGTTGAGGATGTCAAAAGAACTGAAAATGAATTGCTTTGTATTGGCTCGCTGACAGGCATGCCTGTATGAAGATGGATTATTTATCTTAGAAAGAATGATCATGGGGACCTTGACAAAGAGAATTTATGTCATTATGGTTTTAGTATAGGAAATTAGCAGTGACAAATCAATTGCTATATCTTAGGCTGCATGGAAAATTATTTGATGTCTTCAGTGCCAATTGATTCAATATTTGTAGTAATTTTTAAGACTTTGAAACTGTCTATCTGATACTATTAACTTGAAAAGTGGAGTAAAACTTTACTAATATGTTTGAATACTAATAGGCTTTGAGGACTAGATATGAACTACATAGATATTCTTAAGACTGGAAGCAATTTGCTATAAGCATTATTTCAGCACTTTAGACATTATTTAAATTTGTTACAGTATTTACAGTGCATGCCCTTTTTTATTTACTGCCAGTTTAGTATGCTGACAAATTAAGTCTAGTAGCAATTAATGACAGCAAAGACCCAATAAATTATATCCATTTTTTATTTACTTCATCTATGGGTCATATGTATTGATCTTGTAATTAAATTAAATAAATACAGGGTTATGATTATCAGTAAAATAATAGCAAAATCAATTGCTTTAATTAATAAAGGTAATGGATGAAAAGATCTTGAATAAAGGGAACACATTTATTTGATTATGTTCAAATGTTTTTATTAAGGCTAATGTCTGTCGAGTAACAATGAGCCTTTTAGCAGACTTCAAATCTTGTCATTTTTTACAGAAGGAATATTTAAAGTACTGCATCTGTACAGAGACAAGTCTTGCTAAGTTACGTAATAATCAAAGATGATTTAAAGCAATTTAAGTCAATCTGTATTTAATTTGTATTTACTTTTTGATTTTCATGTTCGTTGAAGATAAAAAGGAGACTGCAGTGTAAGCTAGACAAGAGTCATATATAGAATGTAGCAATAATGAGCATTCTACTAGGGCTGATACAACACATATTGCATTAACTTACGCATCTGGAAGATATCAGGTACAAATATTAGGGCTGCCTGCAGCTGCATTTATCTTCTGCTTTATCTAAAGAAAAGTACCTTCCCAATAACCACTATAATGCATATTGATTGTTTCGGTTTAGTTTGCTTTGAAGTACACATTTGTGGCTCTAATTTTGGTAATCCAATGACTTTAATGCAGTTTTGGCCCCATAAGTGTTATACACATCTGCATTTTGTAGGCATGATACATGTTGCACATTACTATCAGGCAGTTTTGGCATGCATATCTGCATTTTGTAGCTATGATACATATTGTTCATTACTGTCATGCAGTTTTGGCATTATAAATGTAATACACATTTCTGCATTTTGTAGCTATGATACATATTGTTCATTACTATCAGGCAGTGTCAGCATTATAAATATTATACACGTCTGCATTTTGTAGCTACGATACATAGTCAAAATTACTATTAGGCAATTTCGGTACTATAAGTGTTATACACACATCACTATTTTGCAGCTGTGATACATATTGTTCATTACTATCAGGCAATTTTAGTTTATACAGATGTCTACATTTTGTAGGCATGATATATATTGTACATTACTGGAGACATGCAAGTGTACGAATGTTCTCTGTATGCAAAGTTTTTTGAAACACTATAAAACGTTAACACTGAACTGAGTATAGTAATGGTGGGATAATGAAGATAGAATTATGCAGTACAGAGTTATCAATTGTCTATTTCTTGAATAAAGTTTTTAAAGAACTAAATGCAGTTTCTCTATTTCTTCAATGATACAAGTATGACCTCTAGATAATACCCCTCCAGACAGCCAACAATTATGTGACGTCCCTTACTATCCTGGGTAAGTAACTAAGGCATTTCAGTTCTCAGTACTGAATCCAATAGGAGAAAGTCACTTAAATAGGACTAATATTTCACAATTTCCTTTTAGAGCACAACAAGAACATGCTCTATAACCTGTGACTGGACTGTATACTTCTGTCTACCCCTAAGGTAACTCCTTATTACACACTCCAGAACAACGTGTCCCAGTTTAAGACCTCTGATACACTGACATTTAAATAAATTAAATCTCACACATTCAAATACTTCTGGGAAAGCCTGATACAGATTTACAGCTGTGCCTCTTCCCAAAAATAATACGATAACATTTTGTCATAAATCAGAGAACCTACATGCCCTTTAAAGGGGTGTACAATTATGAATATTAGATATTAAAACAAATGATACCAAATGACCTAAAGCAACCAGGTTTTCAGGGTTGCCTGGGAAGTTATCAAAGTAGGTATAATCACTCTCAAATCAGTAAAGAAAACACAGATTGACCATTCCCAATGTAAGTTAATAAAAATATTTTATAATGAGCAAAGTGATTACAAATAAAAAACAATACTTTTCAATGAGCAAACAAAACTCAATCACCAGGGAAATGAAATCAATACTGAAGAACAGGAATCCAACATTTAGAAAAAGTTTTCCTATCTGACTAAAGAACACTGCCCCTGATCTATCAATTATTACAAGAGAGCAAAGGCAGACTTACAGTTCTTGGTGAGTCCTTCTGAGTATCCACTGCACAGTACAGCTGTGAACAACTGCATCTATATCCGATAACTGTAACTGGCTGTTAACTGACAATTACTGACTTCAGCTGTTTTCAGCAGGCTCTTTTATAGCCTAGCTTAACTGTCACAACTGTTCTATTTCTAAAGTTCATTTCATATTTTAAAAATCAACCAACAGTTGTTTACTAAAGTTACTTCATGTCTTTCAGCCTCTGATAGTAACACATAGCAACTGTCATCATTCCAATGACATCATCTACAGATCAGCGGGTCCTGAGACAGTCTGCATTTAGCATCTTCTTCACAAATATGTGCAGTTAGAAATGTAAAGGAACACTGTTCAAGTCTTTAAAACATTCTGTATATAAATTAACATGTAAGAACTTATTTACAATATCATAGCTAGTCATGCTGGCATATAATACAAAGGTTAATCTGATAGTTATGTGCAAAACCTCAGCCAGACATGCTAGCACAGATGACAGTGTCTAATTTCTTTTCAAGTATGAAAAATTAAAGTATATGTCATCAAATATAATTCAAAGAAGAAGAATCCTGAGATACTTGGTTTTAACAAGTCTAATGTCTGATCGTCATATTCATTATTTTACCTTTATTTATTTATTTATTCATTTATTTTTAATTTTGTTTATTTATTTATTTATTTATTTATTTATTTATTTAGTTATTTTTAGGGGGAACAGATTAACTGATTTTTGCTATATTTAAATATTAAAAGAGAAAAGATAATTAAATAAATGACAACCAGATTATTCTTTGTTTATAATATTAATAATGGCATATTATATATATGCAGCATATTTAACCATTCAGTGGAGCTATTATTATTTGGAGTCTTAACTCCACCTTCAGACCAATGTGATTCAGCAGGAGCTTTATATATATATATATATATATGGTAGCTAAACAGCTCAGTTAAGGGCAACAGAACATATGCTTACTGTTAATACAGGTACACAGGTTTATATATATATATATATATATATATATATATATATATATATATATATATATATATATATATATATATATATATATAAAGAATGTATCTATCATGTAGGAACAGGCAGACTAACCTAGGGAAGGAAAAAATTATTTAGCAGGATTGGGAAGTATACAGTGGTGAATGCTTTACAACTGGCAAGAAATATAGATGAGACCAGTTTATTTAGGATTATAAACTGATTGACTGTGTCTAGAAAGGACTGAAGTACTGTGATTGTGCTGTGATTTGGAAAAACATGTTGTGAGGGTTAGAGCAGGCTGTTATGTAAGTGGTATTCTACAGGCTTGGGACATGAGATTAATCTATTGATGACAATAGAGACATTATAGAGTATGAGTTCAACTGTGAGTTATAGGTATTCAGCTTTAAAGATTGTCGGCTCCTAAGGCAGTAGGTCTCAATATGCTGAGGAGTTTCTGACAGTGTTTTGTGGAGAATGGGTACAGA
The DNA here is from genome assembly GCF_019279795.1 of Protopterus annectens. Taxonomy (NCBI): domain Eukaryota; kingdom Metazoa; phylum Chordata; order Ceratodontiformes; family Protopteridae; genus Protopterus; species Protopterus annectens. The sequence goes on along the minus strand of NC_056734.1, from coordinate 429,883,635 downwards.
ATGGTATGGCAGTGTGTAGTTAATAACTAAGCAGAGTATTCTGGATTGTTGAAGAGGCTGCATTAATAAAATAGGGTTTAAATGCGGATGCTATATTTAGGTCAGTGTAATTGGGATGGGATTAGCTTAAATTGTTTAACCTAGTTTGAGGAGCTTGTTGCTGGTTCACCAAAACATTTTGACTTGTTGTAGATTAGATAAATGATGTGTTTTTTATTCCTATGATCCACTTTCTTTGTTTTGTTATGTAATTGTCTATCTGTTTGGAAGGAGGTGGACATGTGAGCAGAGTGTTACTGTTTCCAGGCTCTCTCTCTCTCTCTCTCTCTCTCTCTCTCTCTCTCTCTCTCTCTCTCTCTCTCTCTCTCTTTCTCTGTGTGCCCTACAGTTTTTGATTTCATAATTCAGCTAGGCAGACTGAGTTTGGCTTGATCCTTTTACACCCAATGGAGGCATAGAGGTTAAGGATGTGTAGGAAATGGAAGTTGGCTGTTACTGTTGTTTGTTCAAGTGGGGGCGAGTATTGTGGTTATCAGTTGCAGTTTTTGATTGATGTTATGATGGATGTCAGTTCTTACTGTGTTAAAGTTGGTAATTTTAGGGGGTTGGGTAATTGTAGGGGGTTATTCTATAAGTAGCAATCAGGTCTGGCAGTGTTTTTAGTTAAACTGTTAAAAGGTTAACACAGCTGTAAACATCTTGACAAGAACTATAAGCTCTTACAGCTGCCTGTACTCAACCTGCAAACATTAGGAAATAAAGCTATACCTGAAAAAGGGGAAGGAGGGAGTGTAAACACACTCAAGTCTGTTCCACATATGTTTCCACTGTAACAGCAGTTTATACTTAAGACAAGCATGCTTTGTTAATTTTTGTGTTTTGTTGTATAAGTGGCCACCACAGGGTTTCAGGTTTTAAGGTCTTATGGTCTGGCTATGTTTCTATTGATGGGAAATGGACCTGTATCAAGAAATTGTTGATTCTTTCCTGGCTTTAGCATTGTGTCTTTTAACACTCCAATAAAGGTTATTGTCCTCTTCATATGTTTCATATGTGTCTGTATTTCCTTTGTTGACTCCAATAAACCCCATGAGTGCCTTCCATAGAGAAGCTCGAATGGGTTAAACCAGTGGAAGACTGTGGCCCTCCCTCATGACAAAAATCAGAGATGGTAAAAGGTGTTCTAGTTTTTCCAAAAAATGTCAACCATTTGCAGCATGTCTGTTAAAAAAAAGACAAAACCTTCCATTTGGGTGTAAGATACTGAAGTTCTGTTTGATCTGTAGTAAGTGGCAGAGCTCTCTCATGACCTTAGACACTAAAGGGATGCCTTGATCTGTAAGAATTTCCATAGAGTTTCCCTGCAGGCTAAACATAAGCATCAACTCTCTTATGATAGCTTTGGCAGAGGTGTTAGAAAAGCATAGTCTCAAGACACTGCATGGCATACTCTGACACTACAAAGATGTATTAATCAGACCTGAAAGTCTTGACTACTGGTCTCACCAAATCCATGGTAATCCTATTACAGGAAACAAGAATTACTGATAATAATAGGAATGGGCAGTGAAGGGTTTTACACTGAGCAGTTTTCTGATATGCATGACAGGCAGAAAAAAAGGTATACATGCATATGATGGACCAGTGGATGGTCGATCGGGTATTGCTGAAAGGAGTGCGGCAGCATCCCAAAAAAACGATTACAAGTGTTGCGAATTGCAAAATATCATCCCCTTTTTGATCCATGGTAGTGCTCATTTAGGTGGTGGAGTGGTCAGAAATGTCAAATTCGGTGTTTTTATGACATTCTGACTGTTCGGCATTACAGGATTCATGGTGAAAAGTCTGTGTAATACATGGTCGAGTAATGCGTGCTTGACCATATGAATATAAACCAAAAAAAACACTGTTAGACTTGATTTATCATCCTTGCCGCCCCAATGTGGCCTCCTAATATATGGCTGTAGGACATGTTCAATGTTATTTTTTTAGGGCTTGGAGAACTAATATATTTATCTATCTCTTATCTAGCTCCTTTTTATCAGTCAAGTAAATACAATAATTGCTAGTTTTAAAATGGGGATAGTCGAGTAGCTTATCTTATCTGGCAATGCAGCTATCCTATTTGCAGTCAGCATCGTTCTTCTGGTTTATCTTAAGATGGGATCCTCCAATTGCATTTTCAACTCATCTGATGAGCACTTAAATCTATCAGGTCCACAGTCTTGTAGATACCTTCAGTCCCAGATTCATTCTGGTATGAATTATTTCGTACTAGAATATCTACTGTATTTTCATTCTGTTTTCCTGGCTCTAATCCAAGTCAGTTTAAAAGTACAGCAGGCTTTCTTTATCATTCTCCCAACCCTCTTTGGATCCACATGTTGCAACTTTATTGTCTATCCTCAAATCAAATAAGTGCAAAAGATATCACCACACAATGACTTTACCCATAAGTCTCAGTATTATCCCAATGGAATGTTTTGTTTGGCTCCTTAACTCTAATTTCCAAGGCCCATAATTGCAAAGCCAGGAATTAAACATACAAAAAATACAAAACTACAGGACAAGAGAGTATGTTGGCAATTGCTATGCCCCTTTAACATATATTTTTGCAGGGGAGTTAGTCCCCCCACCATGCCTCAGACTCCAACAACTTATATATCCTAACTCTGGGATTGCTGTTCTTCAGAGGAAGGGGAATTTCAAAGTTATACTATTCTGTGCTTAGAATGTAGTCTTTATTTTTGCATCAGTGTCACTATTGTAGGACTCAGATTTCTGAGTTTGTGCTTCAAAATACTTGCTGGTTCTTTGTAAGTACATAAATACAAAACTCTGCTTCAGTTCTCTGATAGTTCCCTCTATCCCCATTGTTGCACACAAGCATGCGAAAACGTGAGCAATTTGGAAACACAGTAAATCCATTTATACTCTGCACCTTATTTATGTCTTAAGGTGAGATCCTTGCAATATTCTTTGTTAAAAGTCATATTTATTTAGTTACATTTGATAACCAGGTAGTGTCCGACTGTGCCGGAAGCCCGTTTTCAGCGAAGACTCTGACAGAAAAGCTCCAAGGAAGATTAAATAATTATGTATTTGTACATATGAAAATTACAATAGGAGTTCAAACACAAGTGCCTTTACATTGTATCTAAAAGCATATAATGGTGGTAGTACAATAAGCTTATACTATTCATGCAGACAAAACAAAAATATATAGTTGTTTTTTTTTTCAGGATAAAAATATCACAAAATGAAGCTAAGAAAGCTCAGTTGCCAAGAAATATTGACAGTGGGCAGTGGAGAGAAGGACGTTAGACAGTAAGTGGATAAATTAGTTAGCCTGGTGGAGAGCATGAGCAAAGCCTATGTTTGGTGAACTATTCCTTTAGGGACTGTTTAAAATAAATGTCTATCATTGATGGACAGAATATGCTGAGGTAGAGAATTCCAGTGTTTGGCAATAATATTGTATAAAGAGATGCTGTGAGAGTTTTGGGTTTTGGGTTTATGGCTGCTGTGTACGATTATAGTCCTCATTCTTTTTAATGTACTTGGTCCAAGAGTAATTCTTGATTGAATCAATCCCCACTAGCACAGATAGGATATTTTCTATTGCTCTATAATTCTGGCTTTATTACAAGCTGATTTCAGATAAGAATAGGCTTTCTTTATTCACCATTTTCTGTATCCTCAATGGACTTGTGCAACACATCATTAACGTATGCCCACTGATCAAGGGAGTGCATAATATATTACTACATAATGACCTCAAGCATAAGCCCTGGTCTTGTCTCAATGCAATGTTTTATTGTATTTAGAGAGAAATTACGCACTATTTCAATTATACAATATTTTCTGTTACTTTACTTCAATAGCGTTCACAAAAGGATTATTTATTAAAGTTACCTAATTGCAGAATCAAAAAGAAATTGTAGTTGTTTATTATCCTTTCAGACTCACATTTTGAGGTTTATAGTTCAGTCAGCAACATTTATAAGCACTGACCATGTCCTCATCCAACTAAGAGTGTCACATTTCATAGATTTGTTGCTTAGTGGAAAGTTTTTACTGATGTGCCCATATTCTAAACAATTTAAACACTTTAGTTGCCCAGCGTTTTTAATTCTTATACCTAGCTATGTGTTGCCTTGCACTTTGCTATGTCCCAAAAAGCTTAGTGTCTTTCTTCTCCTCCTTTACCTATTAGAAGTGTCTTACCAAATGTAGTATTCCTTTGAAAGTTCTGGGGTCTTGAGAAATTTCCTGTAGTCAATAATAGTTCATCTGCTACCATATATTGTTTAGTCAAATCCCTCAACTATACTGATGGGGCTGGATCACTTTGGCTTGCCCAGTGATGAACTTGGAATGGCAATATTTTCAAAAACAGTATATACTGCAACAGGCTTTAAAATGCAGGGAGCTGAGTTCCCCTCTTGTTTCAGGCCCTTCTATGTCAACTGGGTCAAACAAAATATATGGAATCATTCAGGCTTGTTAGACGCATAGGGTCCAGTCATAGAATTTTAGTGCTTGGCTGCTCATATATAAATACTTGAGTTTTCACTTTCCATTTTACATTAACTTTAGCAGGCTACACAATAAAATAGGCTTTCTGACCTTTCCACTTAGCAATGTTAATATCAGTCTAGCATAAACAATGTTTGACCAATCTTTCCAACATAAGTTTGCTCAAACATCTCAATGTCATTAGTTGGGGTTATCTTTTGGAGGAAGTATTTGATTGTTCCTGTTTGTGACCTGGGATTGGGGCCATCCCTAGTAGAAGTATTGCCTTTCAGCCAGGGTAAACATTCACTTTTTTCTGCTTGACTAAAATAATAGAATTGTGGTGTTCCTCATGATGAGTGTGCAGGGCTTACAAAGTTTGATTAGTTTCTAGTTGAGCACAGTAAGTTACCCTCTGAGGAGCAGTGCAATAAATAGTGCTCTCAATCAATGTTTCATTAACTTTCTCCATATTCCTGAAAAGAAGAGCTATCACAGCTCAGGGCTTCAATGTAAACTGCTATAAGGCTTTTAGGCCTACTATTCCTACTAATAGCTTACTATAGGCACTAAAGCATAATGCAGTCCATAAGCTTTCAAATAGTGCCTATATTTGCCAACCTTTATTTCAGCTGTTTAGCTTCACCAGGAAAGATTCCCTTCAGTACCACAGGTTTTTTTTTGAATAAGGTTGTTTTCAGTGGAGGGGGGGAGCAGCTGAACTTCACTGTCCTATCCTGTGCCCAATCCCTCCCACCCTGTTTTAAACTACATTTAAACTTGACTATCTCTACCCATTCATTCAAACTGCCAATCATTGCTAGCCTCCTCAACTCCCATCTCTTTCTTCTCACAAATCACCCATAATTACATCATTATAACAAGCCCCTACTACTGAATTTACTCTTCATTTTAACTCCTGCTACATCACACTTCTGTTACTAAGACACTGCATATCTTCCATAATATGTTCTGCCATATACATACTCTACATTATCTGCATTCATAACTCTGCACTATTCTCATTAGTGTTAATACCTATGTATAATCTTTTGATCTCCTGTTTTTTAACCAACATAGACATGTAAAACCAATAATCAAAATAACCACAGAAGCGTATAAAAGTCATCAAAATGCAGAATAAATACTAAAAGAAATGCTGCAATTGTTGAAAAAAAAACACTTTTATTATCAACCAACGTTAGGTGCTTTTGTTCACCTTCATATGAGCTTCATCAGAACAACCAATAAAAATCAAAAATCCCCTTTATACAAAAAATACACACACTTAATTAGATAATTAATAAACATCCAATAAAATTCCAAAACTCATACATAATTAGTAATGTTAGGACAATGTAATATGTTACTATGCATCTAAAATGGGTCTGTTATATACTCAAACTTTCAAAACTTCGAATATCATATGTTTGAATACATATGGTAGAAGTTTGAAAGATTCAATATATGATAAAAAAGAAAAAAGAAAAACATACCTTAACAGTGCGAGCAGGAGGGCAAGCCCCCCTGCACCCCCCACCCCCCTACTTAAATATACCAACTCTGAGACCGCACTTCAGTGCAGAAAAGGGAAATTCTCCTATTCTGCACCATGCAGCACCATTAAATTCAACCTTCAAACTCTTGAAATGTCGATCATATGGTGTCGACCATATGACGTTCGACATTTCAAGTGTTCATTATTCTGATAGGAACCCTCTAAAATAGCATACCCATCTCATTCTTATGTGCTCTGCTCTTAACATTAAAACATCATTTAAGCAAATTGTATCACAAATAGCTGGACTATACACAGCATTTACTCTAATCTTCCACAAAAAACACTTTCTTCTCTAATTACATTTCCCAGTTACCACCTCTAATGCTCTGTGGAACTTTTTCAAGCACAAAAAAAAAAACTTTAAAATGTACACAATTTCTTGAATGTTTAAATAAAGCATGTTTATCATCTTTCTTTTTATATCATACAGATGTTCATATATTCTTGTCTTTAATGCCTTTTGTGTTTTCCTCACTTTCCTATGTGAGACAGGGCATACACTGGGCAATACAAATCATCCCTTTACTGTTACAATTAGAACATCTATTTCCTTTAATAATTATTTTTTTCTGACCTATTCACAATGCTTCTCCTTTCCAAAATAAAACAACATTATTTAAAATCTCCACATTTAAGTGTACCATAATTATTAACTGTACTAAAATTTTATCATCAATCTTTACTCTTTTTTAAATGTATACCTCTCTTATAGATAAATATTGGTTCAATTCCAACCTGATCATGAACATTAAAACTCCCAAATACCCCATTCCAATATTTGGTAATAATGTTCTTGACCAATGTATTTGTTTATTACATGTTAGAACCTTAGCTGTTTTAAACTTGTCCCTACTTCTTACCTAAAAAATATATATATATTTTTTAAAATGGACAAAACCTGGTATTTTTGATACTAATTGCCTCTCTAGATGTAGAATTAATTAATTCCGGGGGTATGCTCTGTCAAAATACAATTCCTTAAGTTTCTCCCCTTCTTTAATAAAATCATCATCCTCAGAAATCATTTGGGATAGCATAACTGCCCTTTCACGAAATTGCATTTTTGCCACAAAGGATGTGCACTGGTAAAATGTAAATAACTGTTAGACTGTATTGCTTTTCAAAAAATATTACATTTAAAACCATTTTTTATCTTTATCTTTGCAAAAAATAAAATCTAAAAGGTTAATTTTATTCCCATCGAAAGTCATACTGAATTTTAAAAATCAGCTATTTGATTAATATATGTAATAAACTCCTTTAATTGGTTATTTGTTCCTCTCCACAAAATCAAAATACCTTCAAAGAATCTAAAGTAAGAAATTATATGTTCATTATATTTATTTTTAAAAACAAAAGTCATTTCCCAAACCCATAATATGATATTAGCAAATACAGGGGCTACTGCTGCCCCATTGTTACTCCTCTCTTCTGTTTATAATAATTTCCTTTGAAATATGCAAAATTATTTTTAAGTACAATTTCCATTAGAGAAACCAATAACACAATTTCCCTTCGTTCAAAATGTGTTCCTAAGTATAATGCTTCCTAAACCATTCTAATCTTTTGCATGGGAAATAACTGAAAATAAATCATTCACATAAGCTGTAGCAAAAATTATATTCTCATTAAAATCAATCTTTGCCAACTCACTTAAACAATAACTAGAGTCCTTAAGTACATACCTTTTATCCTCAAAGAAACAATTAAGGAAATAATCCAATAGTTTAGATAACAGTTCAGTTTTTGATCCTCCTGATACCACAATTGACCTTATTGGTGGGTTGGCTACATCCTTATGCACTTTAGGTATGTCAAAAATTGGAGAGTTCTAGGGCTTCTTTGCTGTAAAATTATTCATATTGTCAGCTAATAATTAATTTTCATTCATAGTTTCATGTAATCGTAGATCATTTTTACTATATGACATATTAATTTCATTTTTTGAGCTTAAGTCAAAATAAACCTCATCAGGGAGGTTGGCATAATGACTAAGGTGTTTACCTTATAGATACATGGTGCAGGGTATGATCCTCACTTGGGGTAACCAACTAGGCTTAAAATATCTCACAAGACCAGTTTGCCTTGTGCTAATTTTTGAACCTATGAACTTAATGTATTGGTACATCCTAGCTGAATAATCCATAACACTCATCAACACTACACCACTCCCTTTATCTGGTTTCATTACCCAAAGATTTTTATTATTAATTAATTCATCGAATACTTTCTCCTGCTCTTTAGTCATATTATAGAATTTCCCTTCCTTAACTTCCATCTCATTTATAGGTGCTCTGCTTGCAACATTAAAACACTCCAGATAAATAAATCAAAAACAAATGCGGAATGACTCTAGATAAAACAATATCGAAAATAAAACAAAACCAAGTCAAGAGTCGTGTGTGGCACGAGAACCACTCTCTTTTTACTCTCTTACTCAAATAAAGTAGAACGAACAGTATACGTAAAAAAGTATATAATTTATTGGAACGAGTTAGCGCTTTCACCTAGTAAGGCTTCATCAGACTCAGATAGTAACACACAATTAAGACCACCATTAAATAGACAAATAGGCGGGAAATTCAAAAATAAAAGCATTCTTAAAATCAGTAATATAATGTAATCATGTAATAAAGTTATATAAAACAAAAATTATTTAAAATATTCAAAATAGACTATGTGTGTTGAAATTAAAACACAGAAATACTATATTCAATGCTTAAATGTGAGCTCTAAGTTTTCTCATTTTCAAAAAAGGTTTCACTGAAAACATAGTGTTCAGGCCAGGTCTGATATCTGAACGTAGTTTCAGTATCCAAACATTCTCCCTGCTCTCTGTATAATTCTTAATATCTCCCCCTCTAACATTAGGGTATACTTTTTCTATAATCCTAAACTTAAATGTATGAGTAATTCCTAACTCCATTATATGCCTGGCCAGCGCATTCACCTTATGTCCCATCCTAATACTATACAAATGTTCGCGTATTCGGTCTTTCAGACGTCTATTTGTCTTCCCCACATAGAATGATTCACAGGCCTGACACGTAGCTAGATAAACCACATTGGTGGTATTGCAATCTCCATGAGTCTTAAAAACATAATTACACCTATTAACAGGATGTATAAACATATTGCCAGAGTCTATATATATATACAAAAATTGCATGATCCACATCTACTAGTGCCATAAGGCAAATCGGTAGTGGATGATGTATGATCAATACTATCACAAGCTGATTTCAGATAAGAATAGGCTTTCTTTATTCACCATTTTCTGTATCCTCAATGGACTTGTGCAACACATCATTAACGTATGCCCACTGATCAAGGGAGTGCATAATATATTACTACATAATGACCTCAAGCATAAGCCCTGGTCTTGTCTCAATGCAATGTTTTATTGTATTTAGAGAGAAATTACGCACTATTTCAATTATACAATATTTTCTGTTACTTTACTTCAATAGCGTTCACAAAAGGATTATTTATTAAAGTTACCTAATTGCAGAATCAAAAAGAAATTGTAGTTGTTTATTATCCTTTCAGACTCACATTTTGAGGTTTATAGTTCAGTCAGCAACATTTATAAGCACTGACCATGTCCTCATCCAACTAAGAGTGTCACATTTCATAGATTTGTTGCTTAGTGGAAAGTTTTTACTGATGTGCCCATATTCTAAACAATTTAAACACTTTAGTTGCCCAGCGTTTTAATTCTTATACCTAGCTATGTGTTGCCTTGCACTTTGCTATGTCCCAAAAAGCTTAGTGTCTTTCTTCTCCTCCTTTACCTATTAGAAGTGTCTTACCAAATGTAGTATTCCTTTGAAAGTTCTGGGGTCTTGAGAAATTTCCTGTAGTCAATAATAGTTCATCTGCTACCATATATTGTTTAGTCAAATCCCTCAACTATACTGATGGGGCTGGATCACTTTGGCTTGCCCAGTGATGAACTTGGAATGGCAATATTTTCAAAAACAGTATATACTGCAACAGGCTTTAAAATGCAGGAGCTGAGTTCCCTCTTGTTTCAGGCCCTTCTATGTCAACTGGGTCAAACAAAATATATGGAATCATTCAGGCTTGTTAGACGCATAGGGTCCAGTCATAGAATTTTAGTGCTTGGCTGCTCATATATAAATACTTGAGTTTTCACTTTCCATTTTACATTAACTTTAGCAGGCTACACAATAAAATAGGCTTTCTGACCTTTCCACTTAGCAATGTTAATATCAGTCTAGCATAAACAATGTTTGACCAATCTTTCCAACATAAGTTTGCTCAAACATCTCAATGTCATTAGTTGGGGTTATCTTTTGGAGGAAGTATTTGATTGTTCCTGTTTGTGACCTGGGATTGGGGCCATCCCTAGTAGAAGTATTGCCTTTCAGCCAGGGTAAACATTCACTTTTTTCTGCTTGACTAAAATAATAGAATTGTGGTGTTCCTCATGATGAGTGTGCAGGGCTTACAAAGTTTGATTAGTTTCTAGTTGAGCACAGTAAGTTACCCTCTGAGGAGCAGTGCAATAAATAGTGCTCTCAATCAATGTTTCATTAACTTTCTCCATATTCCTGAAAAGAAGAGCTATCACAGCTCAGGGCTTCAATGTAAACTGCTATAAGGCTTTTAGGCCTACTATTCCTACTAATAGCTTACTATAGGCACTAAAGCATAATGCAGTCCATAAGCTTTCAAATAGTGCCTATATTTGCCAACCTTTATTTCAGCTGTTTAGCTTCACCAGGAAAGATTCCCTTCAGTACCACAGGTTTTTTTTTGAATAAGGTTGTTTTCAGTGGAGGGGGGGAGCAGCTGAACTTCACTGTCCTATCCTGTGCCCAATCCCACCCACCCTGTTTTAAACTACATTTAAACTTGACTATCTCTACCCATTCATTCAAACTGCCAATCATTGCTAGCCTCCTCAACTCCCATCTCTTTCTTCTCACAAATCACCCATAATTACATCATTATAACAAGCCCCTACTACTGAATTTACTCTTCATTTTAACTCCTGCTACATCACACTTCTGTTACTAAGACACTGCATATCTTCCATAATATGTTCTGCCATATACATACTCTACATTATCTGCATTCATAACTCTGCACTATTCTCATTAGTGTTAATACCTATGTATAATCTTTTGATCTCCTGTTTTTTAACCAACATAGACATGTAAAACCAATAATCAAAATAACCACAGAAGCGTATAAAAGTCATCAAAATGCAGAATAAATACTAAAAGAAATGCTGCAATTGTTGAAAAAAAAAACACTTTTATTATCAACCAACGTTAGGTGCTTTTGTTCACCTTCATATGAGCTTCATCAGAACAACCAATAAAAATCAAAAATCCCCTTTATACAAAAAATACACACACTTAATTAGATAATTAATAAACATCCAATAAAATTCCAAAACTCATACATAATTAGTAATGTTAGGACAATGTAATATGTTACTATGCATCGAAAATGGGTCTGTTATATACTCAAACTTTCAAAACTTCGAATATCATATGTTTGAATACATATGGTAGAAGTTTGAAAGATTCAATATATGATAAAAAAGAAAAAAGAAAAACATACCTTAACAGTGCGAGCAGGAGGGCAAGCCCCCCTGCACCCCCCCCCCCCCTTCTTAAATATACCAACTCTGAGACCGCACTTCAGTGCAGAAAAGGGAAATTCTCCTATTCTGCACCATGCAGCACCATTAAATTCAACCTTCAAACTCTTGAAATGTCGATCATATGGTGTCGACCATATGACGTTCGACATTTCAAGTGTTCATTATTCTGATAGGAACCCTCTAAAATAGCATACCCATCTCATTCTTATGTGCTCTGCTCTTAACATTAAAACATAATTTAAGCAAATTGTATCACAAATAGCTGGACTATACACAGCATTTACTCTAATCTTCCACAAAAAACACTTTCTTCTCTAATTACATTTCCCAGTTACCACCTCTAATGCTCTGTGGAACTTTTTCAAGCACAAAAAAAAAAACTTTAAAATGTACACAATTTCTTGAATGTTTAAATAAAGCATGTTTATCATCTTTCTTTTTATATCATACAGATGTTCATATATTCTTGTCTTTAATGCCTTTTGTGTTTTCCTCGCTTTCCTATGTGAGACAGGGCATACACTGGGCAATACAAATCATCCCTTTACTGTTACAATTAGAACATCTATTTCCTTTAATAATTATTTTTTTCTGACCTATTCACAATGCTTCTCCTTTCCAAAATAAAACAACATTATTTAAAATCTCCACATTTAAGTGTACCATAATTATTAACTGTACTAAAATTTTATCATCAATCTTTACTCTTTTTTAAATGTATACCTCTCTTATAGATAAATATTGGTTCAATTCCAACCTGATCATGAACATTAAAACTCCCAAATACCCCATTCCAATATTTGGTAATAATGTTCTTGACCAATGTATTTGTTTATTACATGTTAGAACCTTAGCTGTTTTAAACTTGTCCCTACTTCTTACCTAAAAAATATATATATATTTTTTAAAATGGACAAAACCTGGTATTTTTGATACTAATTGCCTCTCTAGATGTAGAATTAATTAATTCCGGGGGTATGCTCTGTCAAAATACAATTCCTTAAGTTTCTCCCCTTCTTTAATAAAATCATCATCCTCAGAAATCATTTGGGATAGCATAACTGCCCTTTCACGAAATTGCATTTTTGCCACAAAGGATGTGCACTGGTAAAATGTAAATAACTGTTAGACTGTATTGCTTTTCAAAAAATATTACATTTAAAACCATTTTTTATCTTTATCTTTGCAAAAAATAAAATCTAAAAGGTTAATTTTATTCCCATCGAAAGTCATACTGAATTTTAAAAATCAGCTATTTGATTAATATATGTAATAAACTCCTTTAATTGGTTATTTGTTCCTCTCCACAAAATCAAAATACCTTCAAAGAATCTAAAGTAAGAAATTATATGTTCATTATATTTATTTTTAAAAACAAAAGTCATTTCCCAAACCCATAATATGATATTAGCAAATACAGGGGCTACTGCTGCCCCATTGTTACTCCTCTCTTCTGTTTATAATAATTTCCTTTGAAATATGCAAAATTATTTTTAAGTACAATTTCCATTAGAGAAACCAATAACACAATTTCCCTTCGTTCAAAATGTGTTCCTAAGTATAATGCTTCCCTAAACCATTCTAATCTTTTGCATGGGAAATAACTGAAAATAAATCATTCACATAAGCTGTAGCAAAAATTATATTCTCATTAAAATCAATCTTTGCCAACTCACTTAAACAATAACTAGAGTCCTTAAGTACATACCTTTTATCCTCAAAGAAACAATTAAGGAAATAATCCAATAGTTTAGATAACAGTTCAGTTTTTGATCCTCCTGATACCACAATTGACCTTATTGGTGGGTTGGCTACATCCTTATGCACTTTAGGTATGTCAAAAATTGGAGAGTTCTAGGGGCTTCTTTGCTGTAAAATTATTCATATTGTCAGCTAATAATTAATTTTCATTCATAGTTTCATGTAATCGTAGATCATTTTTACTATATGACATATTAATTTCATTTTTTGAGCTTAAGTCAAAATAAACCTCATCAGGGAGGTTGGCATAATGACTAAGGTGTTTACCTTATAGATACATGGTGCAGGGTATGATCCTCACTTGGGGTAACCAACTAGGCTTAAAATATCTCACAAGACCAGTTTGCCTTGTGCTAATTTTTGAACCTATGAACTTAATGTATTGGTACATCCTAGCTGAATAATCCATAACACTCATCAACACTACACCACTCCCTTTATCTGGTTTCATTACCCTAAGATTTTTATTATTAATTAATTCATCGAATACTTTCTCCTGCTCTTTAGTCATATTATAGAATTTCCCTTCCTTAACTTCCATCTCATTTATAGGTGCTCTGCTTGCAACATTAAAACACTCCAGATAAATAAATCAAAAACAAATGCGGAATGACTCTAGATAAAACAATATCGAAAATAAAACAAAACCAAGTCAAGAGTCGTGTGGCACGAGAACCACTCTCTTTTTACTCTCTTACTCAAATAAAGTAGAACGAACAGTATACGTAAAAAAGTATATAATTTATTGGAACGAGTTAGCGCTTTCACCTAGTAAGGCTTCATCAGACTCAGATAGTAACACACAATTAAGACCACCATTAAATAGACAAATAGGCGGGAAATTCAAAAATAAAAGCATTCTTAAAATCAGTAATATAATGTAATCATGTAATAAAGTTATATAAAACAAAAATTATTTAAAATATTCAAAATAGACTATGTGTGTTGAAATTAAAACACAGAAATACTATATTCAATGCTTAAATGTGAGCTCTAAGTTTTCTCATTTTCAAAAAAGGTTTCACTGAAAACATAGTGTTCAGGCCAGGTCTCATATCTGAACGTAGTTTCAGTATCCAAACATTCTCCCTGCTCTCTGTATAATTCTTAATATCTCCCCCTCTAACATTAGGGTATACTTTTTCTATAATCCTAAACTTAAATGTATGAGTAATTCCTAACTCCATTATATGCCTGGCCAGCGCATTCACCTTATGTCCCATCCTAATACTATATAAATGTTCGCGTATTCGGTCTTTCAGACGTCTATTTGTCTTCCCCACATAGAATGATTCACAGGCCTGACACGTAGCTAGATAAACCACATTGGTGGTATTGCAATCTCCATGAGTCTTAAAAACATAATTACACCTATTAACAGGATGTATAAACATATTGCCAGAGTCTATATATATACAAAAATTGCATGATCCACATCTACTAGTGCCATAAGGCAAATCGGTAGTGGATGATGTATGATAAATACTATCACATAAAATATTTTTCAAGTTCTTCTTATTTCTATATTTAAAACATGGGGCTTCACCTAAGATACCTTTCATCTGTGTGTCTACCATTAAAATGTTCCAATGTGATCTAATAACATCTTTAATAGGTCCAACATCCTGAGTGTATAATATGGAGAAAGCTGTCTTATTTATGTCTCTTTTTTCTTCTTTTCGACTATCTGAACTACATTTGTCAGAGAAATACGGAAGTGCTGAACTATCTCTCAAAAAAGGGATATCTTTGGTACATCCATGAATGTACATCCAACGTAACAAAAATTATAATAATAGTTACATTTTGAGAGATACAAAACTATTTTTAATAGATCTTTATGATTATCTTAAGGATTCAGTGGATACTACAGATGTAATTTTTGTTACGTTGGATGTACATTCATTATTTACAGTAATTCCTAATGAGATTGGTCTAGATATGATACACAGTTATTTGACTAGAGAGTCCAACTTTTCTGATATTAAGATTAACTTATTGATGTCCTTGTTGAAATTAGTACTATGTAACAACCTTTTTTGTTTCCAAGGAAAGTGTTTTTTACAGAGAGATGGCGTAGCTATGGGCACATCATGTGCCAATAGCTACGCCAACTTGTTCATGGCACAGTGGGAACTTGATTATATGCATACATTAACGTTATTTAGAGAACATGTTTTATTTTATAGACATTTTGTAGATGATCTTTTTCTTTTATGGAAAGGTACTTTTGAAGATCTACAAACATTTATTAATTTAGTGAACATGGCTACAACTTATTTGAAGTTTAGCCATGAGTCTTCTATTACCAGAATAGCGTTTTTGGACATAT
>NC_056734.1:429845322-429862822 GCF_019279795.1 Protopterus annectens | reverse complement strand
TATGGTGGTGTAGGGGGTGAAGCCCCCCACATCAGTGGGTCTAATTTGCTTTGGGTTTAATTGTATATATTTTTTGACAAACGGTTACTTACCTGGAGTTTGCAATCGATATTCCTGGATTTTGGTTTTCTGATATTGTCAACCTTCTTATCTTGAAATTGTGAAAGTCAGTATTGTGGTATTTTGGTCTTCCAAATTAGACCCCAGAGCACATATAACTGAGATGGGTATGCTGATTTAGATGCACTGTAACTTATTACATTGAGCTAACAATACTAGTTATGTATGAGTTTTAAAAGCTGTTTATTAATTATCTAATTATGTATATTTTTTCTATGAACACTTTTTTTTATCTTATTGGATTCTCTGATGAAGTTCCTATTAAGGTGAATGAAAGTGTTTAACCCTGGTTGATAACAAGTGTTTTTCGTTTCGATAATTGCATAATTTCTGACAACATAGAAATGTATTGTGTCCTGTGCTCTTCCCAGTCTTTAGTCCCTCCTTAGCGTGTCACCTTTTGCTCTTCTCTGCAATATTCCCTCATTACTGCACTTATCTACTCTCCTTACACCCAATCAGAAGTTAGCTTCATCTCACATATATTCACACCCCCCCCCAATTCCCCAGACACATGTACTTATACTGGAAGATCTCCACCCATTTGTATCCATTCAACAAACAGCCTTTAAATGAACACTGCTTTACTCCTTCCTATTTCACATTGTCTAGATCTTCAAGCCTCTATTACAGTTACTTCACACTAGGAATACATGTAACTATCACATACATTTAAATGTTTGTGTTTATATCAATTATTTTCCTTCAACCCTCATACAAAAATCCATAACTATCTCATTGCCACAGTTTCCATATTCCAGTCTAAAATACTACCTACACACATACCACCTACCTGTACCCCATTAAACACTCACGTCACACCCATGGCAACACCCAACTCACATCCATCAAAATTATCAGGGTCCCAGAACTGCATTATTTCTATTTTTTTTTCATTTGATATAAAACATAAGGTTTTGGCTGTAAGACACATGCCAGTCACTTGCCAATGAGACCCAGTATAGAAGTAATACAGCCAATAATGTAAGTATTACTGTATGTGAAAATACCAGTCTCTGTGGTGTCCCATGAAGTCATAAAAACCCAGTATGTCAATATACTGGGTCCAAAAACAAATAATGAGGACATTTCTCTGTGTGTAAGGTCTAAGATTCCCTAGAGTTCAGGCACCTAATAAAAGCAATACTATGACTATCCCACCTAACAGATGGTAGAAATACGATCTTTAAAAACATTCCAAAGTATAAATCCACTGCTGAAGGCAGGGAAGCTCAAGCTAGTTCAAGTCAAATCTTTTTTATTAAAAACACACAAACAAATGATCCAAATAATAGTTGAAAAAAAAAACAAATAAAGTGTAGAAATTTGCCACTCCTTTTATATCCCTGTTTAAAAGCATATTTAAAAGCATGGGAATGGTTTACTAGAGAAGCTGTGTTGTAAAAGACAATTAGCATGGTTACTTGCTAAATACCCCTTCCCACTCTGACTCCAGACAAGAGTTCAAGGAACACCTATTCACCAAAACAAAGTGTAACTGCACTCACATAGGTCACATTATGAACCCTGCAGCTCTGTCACACCCCTTTTTCCTTGTTGCATCCTTCTTTATCTCATCATTTCATTCCCTCACTTACTGCCTCTCATTCACCCTACCTCTTTCTTTTTTTGTCACCTCTCACACTTCCTCACCTTTCTACTCCTCTTCTCTCTGCATGCCTCTCTCACCATTTCTCTGTCATCTCCCCATGATATCCTTTCCTGCAACTACTTGCACTAATCTCTTCTAATGTTTTTATACCTCTTTATATAATGATATACTACTATCCCTGTAGCATCCATCATCTCAGTCATTATGGTTACATCTTACCCCCCCCAAAAAAAACTCTGCAAAGCATAATTTCATTTTTCCATCCATGTTTTGACAATGTAAACTGTTTCTTGAACTAAATGTTGCTGCATATACTTGCTACTGTAAACATGCACATATTTTCAGCATATCATTAGCATATACTTGTAACTGTAAATCTATTTTGTTAATTTCTTATGTGATTCTGTTCACCTGGGCTGTGCCTGCAGATGATCCATTGAGATCAGTACATTACCTCAGTAAACAAATATAAATAAATAACAAATAAATAAAATACAAATCAGGGTATTCAGTCCAAACTTCAATGCAACATATTCCAGATATGTCTCTTTATCTGTATTTATATAGCAATACCATTTCTACGTAGCCATATATAGATATATGTTGTTATTGTCTTTCGTTTTTTCCCGGTTAGGGGTCGCCACAGAGGAACTCTGGTCCACTAATGATTGGCAGTAGATTTTGACAAACGCCGAGGTGCCAGCTCGCCATTCAACCTTCAATGAAGGCACACCCATTTACGCATGTCTTTCGAATGCCCACCAAACCACGGGGAGGACATGCAGACTCCACACAGAAGGCACTCCCCGCACTCCAGCCGAGAATCGAACAGGAGAACCTCTTGCTGTGAGACAACAATATATATATATATATATATATATATATATATATATATATATATATACACACACACACTAATAATCATACACATGCATGGGTGTTTGTTTAATGTTCATCATACTGATCACTTCTGCAGTAGCCTTAGCCCATATGGGTTATATCCCATCAAGGATATAACAACTGGCAAGCTTCCAAAGCTTCAGGGCACCTTTCATGTGCCCAAACTGTCAGGCAGCTCAAGGTGAGCTGACTAAAAGACAAGTTTGGCTGCCAAGCACTTCAGAGCTTTGCTGTCACCAAAGAGTATGATCCTCTGACTCTTCAGAGTTCAGAGATCAGTGTTCAGCTCATACTGTACCTTTGCTGGAAGATTAAGTTTTCTTTGAAGAGAAAAAACTTCCATTAAATAATTGTGTTTAATATTAATACTTTTCTGTTCAGGAAATTTATTTTAAAGTGAATGTGTGTTTAATGGGCTGTCATGAAACTGTACTGTACATTTAAACAGGAGCATATGTTCTTACCCTTAGTTTAAAAGTTGTTTAAAGTAAGAGAAAAAACATGATTAGTGGAAAAATTATGTTTGCCTTACTTTGTGGGGCTGACAAAGGGTTTTAAAGTGCTTTTAGCTGTGTTTGTTTGTAAAAATGTGACTTTCAGAGACTTTTAGTTTTTACTGGCATCTGCTGCTTTTTTTCCTGATCAAGAGTCACCATTTTCAGCTTGACCATGAAACAGTCTGTTGGTTCCACATTCAGTCCTTCTTCTGGCCACTAAAAGAAAAAGTTAAGCAAAGAGCCTTTGCCATCGGAGAAGGTTAGTGATTTGCCTTAAGACACAGATGGGTGACTCTCTGTAACTGTTAGTTGCACCTCAGACCACTCACCTTTACCCTGAATCTCTCTGGTGTACCACCTACAGCCAGTATGGACTGGGGGCTAGCCACATCTTTTGTAGCTATTGGTGTACCCTCAGTGGGCAAGGGAGAGACACTCTTTTTGGTTCTGGGAGAGGGAACTGTGAAGCCTTCCATGTTTTGTCAGAATGTTATACCCATCCCTGGAGAAACTGCTACTGTCATAAATAACACTGTTAACCCCATTTTTCCTGTCATAAAGAAACAGAAAACTAAGCATGTATCCTCTTCTTCAAATTTCCTTAGAAGTACTTTATTGGATCTGTCTCAGGGCTTAATTCAGGCTATTGATTCTTCTTGTAAAGTAGTTTCAGATAAAAGAAAGAGAGAGATACCTCCTCTCCTGAAGAGATTCAAGATTCTGAAATCTGTACAAGAGGATGAAAAGAGAGATACAGGGTTTCCACCTCAGATTTCTGATTCAGACTCAGAGGAGAGCTCAGTTTTGACTCTCCCAGGGGGGGGGGGGGTCTTTCTTTCAGACTCTTTCTAGAATGTGTCAGTGTTCTCAGTTAGTGAACTTTGAGCTATATCAGCCCCTCAGAATATATTATGAGATGTTACAGAAGGAATTTCCAGAACCTGCACCCATTCTTCCAGTTTTGTTAGCTTTGGAGGATGTGTTCTATTGTTTGCGATTTTTGCGATATCAGCTATCTGCTCCTAAATAAGGCAGAAAGGCAGATAGAATGTATAAAGTTCATCACTGGTTTAAGTTTTTATATACCCTTCCCAAATCTGATCCAGTATTAATTAATCCCTCTACTGCTAAATACTTAGTTCATTTTGATCCTTCTCTTTCTCATAAGGATGGAAAGATTATTTATAAGTATGGGGAAAAGTGTATGCTTCTGCAACTTTAATGTTCAGAATTTAGAATTGTAAGACTCATAGTCTAAGATTTGTTCTGACTAATAAATAGTAAAAGCATGAGGAATGTTTTGTCTGCAGTTTCTTCTTGTGAGGGAAAAGCTGCTTTAAATAATTGAATTACTTATATTGTTCAAGTCATAAGTCATTGTTTACCATGTGTTTGTGACTGTCAATACTTCCTCAAGGGTTATGACCACCAATACTGTTTTGAGGAAGTTTGCATGGCTGTTTTCTCAAAACTTCACAGATAATCTTAAAAATGAGATTTTAAATTCTCCTTTGGGAAGAGATTTAGTTTTTGGCCTCTCTACTGCAGAGGTGATGAAAAAGTGTGATGAAATGGGCAAGCTGCTACAGTAAATCTCTAACATTTTCAGCTCTCCTTTTCCAACTTTTCCGATGAATTCTTCTCAAAGATATCTTCACTAGTATTAGTTATCATGAGTTTGAACTGTTTAAATACAATACAAACAATTACATCATCTTAGATGGCCCAAAGATGTAAAATATTTGAATTTAATATCCACGTTGACATCATCTTAGAATGCCCAAAATGTGGAAGTCGCATTGATGTCCTAGACCAAACATAATGATCAGTATTAACTTGCCATATGTTTAAACGTTTTAACTACAGCAGCAACAATAACTTCATCTCAATGTATCCTAAAATATAAATAAGCTATTTGACATCATTAGCATTTATTTGCCAGAAGTTTGAATTATTTGATGCAGTACAAAAATTAGATTGTCTTTAGTCTCTCAAAAGTGGATGTGACCTGTTTAGATGCAGTATCAATGATAACTTCATCTTTTGAGACTCAACACTATGTGTGAACCCACAATGATATCATGAGCCAAGCTAATAGTTAAGGTACTGACCTCACAGACAAAAGGTACATGATTTGATTCTCAGCTGAGATGAGTAGCTTGACTTAAAAAGGCTCCTGTTGTTATTAGCCTAATCTACACCTATTGTTATCACATTTTGGGGATTGGCATAATGGTTAAGGTGTTTACCTTATAGACACAAGATGCAATGTTTGATTCTCACCTTTGAAAGGAAATTGTCTATGCTCAAAATCATCTAAAAAGGCATTTAGCCTAGTATTTGCTTATAAACCTATATAAACCTATGGAGCTGGGATACACATAATGGCCAAGGTATTTACCTTAAAGACATAACATACAGGGTTTGATTCTCACCTTTGAAGGGAAAATTGCAAAGCTTAAAATGGTATGCAAGGGCAGTTAGCTGAATACTTATCTATGAATCTATAACCAGCATCCATTCAAGGCTAATTTTTTTTGGTTTTACATTATTTGTGTGAGTTACTATCCTATGGCCTTTCTTACTCCTTTATCAAGGTTCATTTATTGGCCATTTCAGCACATTTTCCCACGGATCCTCATCTTTCAATGCATTCCCATGTCAACAAGTTTTTGAAAGGGGTTTAGCAGGCTTCCAGGAAACTGGTGGCCCCTCCTTTTGATCTTAATTTTGTATTAGATAAGCTAACACTTGCTCCTTTTGAACCAGCTAATCTGACCGACTTAAGGTTCTTACCATGGAAAACAGTTTTATTGTTTGCTCTGACCACTGCAAGAAGTGTAAGCTGTTATGGCGAGTCAACTCTAACCCATTTTCCACAGGGTCAGAGATTCTATGAGAACTAATCCTTTGTTTATACCTAAAGATGCATCCATGTTTACTTTAAGCCAAAATATCCATCTCCATCTTTTCTTTCCTGAGCATAAAAATTATGGAGAAAGGATGGCCAGACTTTGGATAACCACATAGGGCTCAAATACTGTCTTGACAGGGCCACATCTTTAGATCTTTGAATCAATGGTTTATTTCTTGTGAAGGTAAGAAGTTACAACCTCTGTCAAAACAGAGTATTTCCAAATTGTTGTCTAAGTCTGTTACCTTTTGTTATACTCACCAAAACAAAACTATTTCAGGCAATGTCAAGGCTCACTGTGCCAGGGCCTTGGCTTCATCTATGGCTTTTTGGAAAGGGTTGGTTTCTAGAAGCAGCAACTTGGTCCTTTGTACATACTTTTTACAAAGCACTATAAGCTTGATTAGGTCCTTTGTACATACTTTTTGCAAAGCACTATACGCTTGATTTGGTCCTTTGTACATACTTTTTACAAAGCACTATAAGCTTGATTCCTTCTTTAGGTCTAGATCAGGCTTTGCAAGGACCATTCTCCAAGGGCTACTGGACTTTTCTTTTACCACCTCCCATATATAGTAAGCTAGAATAGTCTATCCACATAGTTAAGGCTATTTTAGCAGAGATTAATATGATGAACATAGTACAGCTTTGTAAGTAAACTTATCATAACAGTAGATGTTCGAATGATCACTGCTGCAGTAGCTGGTCCCTTCCTCCATTCTGCTTGGTTTTTGGTGTGCTGTATATGCTGGGATGTGACTGTTTATTTTTTGTTCCTCCAAGCATCATCCTTTTAGGGCTCAGTCCCCCCCCCCCCTCCAATGACAGGAAAACTCTGAAGTGTTTGGCATCCAAACTTGCCTTTTAGTCAGCTCAGCTCAAGCAGCCTGACAGTTTGGACATGTAGAAGGTGCCCTGAAGCTTTTGAAGCAGGCTGGCTGTTATATCCTTAGCAGGATATAATGCATATAGCTAAGCTATGGCAGCAGTGATCATTCAAACTTTTTTTATTGACCTATTTATATATATATATATATATATATAGTTATATAATGATCGCTTGTCATGTTACACAAAACAGCAACCAAAACATGTCATCCAGTCACTATATTGCTAATGCAACACATTGACCCACAGTACATTGAAAAGGAAACAGATTTAATTTTCTGATGCACTACCCAAAACCCGACCATATTCAGCTCAAATGTATCTGAATAGTGGTAGTGTTATGGGAAGGTTTTCTTTTTTTAATTTAAAATGCAGCTTAGGGTTATGATTTGCATATAGTATTAAGGAGGAGCAGGGTCCATTTTATTAGGCTGTCTAGACTAAATTCTAAAGTGGACAAATTTGAAATGAAGTGTGAATAGCTGAACATTCTGCTCTTAAACAGATGGTGTGATAGCAAAATTTTGGAAGATTTTATAACAGATGTCAAACTCCATATATCTGATAAGTTTGCACCTATAATACTTTTATTAAAATATCGCACATGCATTAAAAGAAAAGAAAGCATCCTGCCTTCGCCCAGAATGATACCACAATATAAGGATAAAATGATTGACTTCAACAATTGGCTAAGCTTATGGTGTCATTCAAAGGGGATCCAGTATCTGTCTGCCTGGGATGACATGATTGACAGACCACGATGCTTTTCCAGAGATGGTCTGCACCTGTCGCCCCTGGGATTCAGGTTACTGGCTAAGGCTCTTGCCACCCCTATAGTGCCTTTTTTAGGCAAACTTCAAAGGACAAAACCACCACCGTAACAAGTACAAGCATGCAAAATCTGAAGGTAATGCTACTCAATGCTAGAAGTCTAAACCTCAAAATGCACTCTCTCGAGGCACTCCTAAAAATGGAAAACATTGATATCTGTGCAGTAACTGAGACCTGGTTCAAGGCTCCAGAGAGCACCCCTGCAATACCAGGCTACAACTCTTGCCACACTTTTCGGCCACCAAACCAGGACCAAAACACTAAAGGTGGAGGAGTGTCAATATTCACCAAGGATATTTACACCACCAGGCTAGTTGGCCAACACAATGTGTCTGAAATTCTCCAAGTGCAACTAACACTAGGTAAGACTGCAATCCAAATTGTAGCTTGCTACAGATGCCCCACCATACCCCAAGATTCTCACTACACCTTTCTAAACATACTGGAAAATATTAAGATAGAACCAAACACCCTAATACTGGGTGATTTTAACTACCCTGCCATTAACTGGGAAAACTACTCATGTCCCAACACCTTTGCGCAACGGTTCTTGGAATTCATAAATTTCAACGCCCTGGATCAACTAATCCATAGTCCCACCAGGGGCTCCAATATCCTAGACCTGGTCATTACCAACATGGGAAATCAATGCTCCATACCTATGGTCACGCCCTCGTTCGTCAGGTCTGACCATAAGCTAATCACCCTTAACATTCACATCCCACCCCCACCCCCCAGTAAAGAAACCACCATAAAAAACTTCTCCAAAGCCAACTTCATGCTACTCAAGTCAGAAGTGACAAACATCATGACACCCATGCAGACGGGAACTGAAAGTTCAACTGCTGAATCCTACACTAAGGCACTGTACGAGCACATCCACTCATGCATGAATCGTGCCATCCCAAATAGAACCAAAATGCTCTCATCCAAAAAAAGGAAGCCAATCTGGTGGCCCCTGCCATAAACAAACTTTACAACAAAAGGAAGAAACTTTTGCAGAAAAGAGGAAAATCCCAGGATGCAAAAAACTCCCTTACTAGCCTCAGTAAGAAACTGAGATGCCTCATAAAATCCTCCAAAGCTAGTTACGAAAATAAAATTGCCAAAGATTCCAAAGACAACCACAAAGCATTCTATAACTATGTCAAGAATCTAAATGGCAATGCTCAGATCTGCTCTGAGCTAAAACAGAATGGCATTAAATATACTGATCCGAAGGATATTGCCAATATCCTGGCAGATTGATTCAGTGCCAACTTCACCCCCTTCTCACCCCCTAAATGGCCCATCTCAATACCGGAAGATTGCCAAATTCCAGTAATAACGGCCACACAGGTACAAAATGCACTCTCTAAAGCCAAGAATACAGCATCCATGGGACCAGATGACATCCCGGGCTGTGTACTACATGAACTACAATATGAACTGGCACCTCACCTAAGTGTCATGTTTAATCATAGCCTCACCTCAGGTTTCATGCCCACAGAGTGGCGCAGAGCTACAGTTATCCCAATTCACAAGGGGGGATCCACCTTGGATCCCGGAAACTACCATCCCATCAGTCTGACAAGCCTTATCTGCAAGGCCATGGAGCGTATTACCATGGAACTTATAAACAAAGACATTGGCAACCTTCAAACACTGGACCCCACCTAGTTTGGGTTTGTGAAGGGCTGATCTTGTCTCCTGAACCTGATTGACTGCTTTGAATCAGTCTCCAGAGCCATGGACAAGGGTAAGGTGGTCCACACAGCCTATCCTAGACCTTGTCAAGGCCTTTGACACCATCCCCCACTCTGGAATCATAGATAAACTTACTAAGTTGGGCATTAATCCCTATGTCACCCAATGGGTTGCTAAATGGCTTACTGATAGAACCCACACTGTAAAAGTAGCCAACTCCAAATCCAGCTCCAGACAAGTGACAAGTGGAGTACCTCAGGGTTCAGTCCTGGGGCCGCTCTTGTTTGGCATCTACTTCTCTGAAGTACAGGTCAACACTAAGGGACTCTGGCTAACAAAGTTTGCAGATGACTGCAAACTGGGAGCCATTATTGAATCCCCAAATGATGTGGATACTCTACAAAAGGGCCTTACAGAAACAGATGCTTGGTGCCAGAGCCATGGGCTCAAGCTCAATGCCAAGAAATGTATTGTTATCCCCTTTGGGAAAAAACATGTATCCATGAATTACCATATAGGTGGCAGTACACTAAACACAGAAAGTGTGATAAGAGACTTAGGGACACAGGTGGACAGTGGTCTCACCTTCAATAACCACATCGCCACAACAGTCAGGAAATCCTTCTATGTGGCACACCTCATCACGAAGGGCTTTTCATCCAGAAAAAAGGAGGTCATTGTCCCACTGTACTCATCCCTCATTAGACCCATTATATAATACAATGCCTCATTTGGTATGTACCTCTCAAGACATCTGCAACAACTGGAAAGGCGTCAGAAATACCTCACTAAAAGAATCACAGGCCTAAAGCAGATGCCCTACGCTGACCGCCTTAAAAAACTCCAGCTATACTCTGTCGCATATCGTCTACTCAGAGGCGATCTCTGCTTAACATACAAGGCCATGTCAAACCCAGAGCTGTTGGACATGCTACATTTAAAGAAATCCCAATCCCTCAGAGCTACACGCTCCAGGGATCTAAACCTTGTCATCACAATAAACAAAACATGCTGGAGGGATAGGTTCCTGACCCAGAGACTCCCCAGACTCTGGAATAGATTGCCCATTCATGTCAAGCAGAGTGCCTCTTTGGACCTCTTCAAGAGGAACCTTGACGATTGGATGGGAGAAAGGAAATTCACCCCAGGGATCACGTCAGTCGCCCTGCTAGACAGGGGTCCAGGAAAGTAAATAATGTGGGAAGAAATAGCCAGGGAATTGTTATGGCTAGGCTTGTATAGGCCCTAGGGCTGATAGCCTAGTACCAACCTATGAACCTATGAACCTATGAAAACAAACAATATTAACATCTTTATTGCATTTACCACATTATACATTACATATTTTCTTTTGTTCTTTATAACAATGATTATAAAGATATGTCCCAAACAACAAACTTAAACAATGAGTGAGAAGGTCACTGAAAAACCAATCAGAAAAACAAAATGAAAACTGCAGCAGAGCTAGAACTTCCAATAAGTGACCCCCGAAACCTCTTGTATCAGAGATACATGGAATATATGCAAATGATGCTTATGAACATCAGGTGTTTCAGCTAATTGGCAATTCTAAATGCCCATGACTTGTTTTGTCATTTTAATGGACAATTTCAGGCCAATAAAGAAAACCCCACTAGCTATGGATATGCATATTTTGGCCTTGTCCTCATCATCATAGGACAAGCAGAGTGTTTGACTAATCATTAGAAACATAGGGCTGTTATACCTAGCTGATGTCCATTATCATTAGGGTCACTGCAAAAATATCCCAAACAACAAACTAAAACAATGAGTGAGAAGGTCAGTGAAATACGAATCAGTAAAAACAAAATAAAAAATCCAGCAAAGCTAGAACTTCTAATAAGTGACCTCCTAAACCTCTTATATCAGAGGTACATGGGATATATGCAAATTATGCTTACAAACATCAGGTGTTTCAACTAATTGGCAATTCTGAATGACCATGAATTGTTTCATCATTTTAATAGACAATTTCAAGACAATAAAACCAAACCCCACTAGCTGTGGATATGCATATTTCAACCTTGTTATGACCTTATCAGCACAGCACAAGCAGAGTGTTTGACTAAGCATTAGAAACACAGGGCTGTTATACCCAGCTGATGTCCATTATCATTAGGGTCACTACAAAATATCCCAAACGACAAACTAAAATAATGAGTGAGAATGTCACTGAAAAACCAATTAGTAAAAACAAAATGAAAACTCCAGCAAAGCTAGAAATTCCAATAAGTGACCTCCCAAACCTCTTGTATCAGAGGCACATGGGATATTTGCAAATGATCCTTATGAATATCAGGTGTTTCAGCAAGTTGGCAATTCTGAATGCCCATGACTTGTTTCATTGTTTTAATGGACAATTTCAGGCCAATAAAGCCAAAGGCCAAAAATATGCATATCCACAGCTAGTGGGGTTTGGCTTTATCGGCCTGAAATTGTTCACTAAAATGACAAAACAAGTCATGGGCATTCAGGATTGCCAATTAGCTGAAACACCTGATGTTCATAAGGATCATTTGCATATATCCCATGTGCCTCTGATACAAGAGGTTTGGGAGGTCACTTATTGAAAGTTCTAGCTTTGCTGGAGTTTTCATTTTGTTTTTACTGACTGTTTTTTTCAGTGACCTTCTCACTCATTGTATCCAAGAAACAATCACAGTCAAGGGTAAAGTGCCTCCAGAACAGTAGCCAAAAATAAATCCAAAAACAGAGATAGTTGAGGACACACCACGACTATAAGAAGCTGACCATTTATTAAAGTGAAATATAACAAAACAAAAACGTGTCTCCCGTAAGCACTTTCACATTCCACATGAATGCTTCATCAGACTGTTAAAAAACACTGAATTAACCACCCTTTAAATATCTTGTCTCTATCATTATGCAACCAATCATGTGTTATTCTCATGAATAATGTATCCAAATGACATCATATGGGCATGTGATGGTACTAGTCCTTAAATTCAGCCATGATTCATGTGACTATTATCTAAAAACATTTCTAAGTTTATAAAACTTACTAAAACATATGCTTATCTAGTATACATCTCATATGAAGATGTAAAATGCATCTATGTATATCTAGAAAACTGCATTATGTATAATATAACACCTCTACATAAAAACATAATATAAATATAAGTATAAATAAAAACAACATATAAAGGAATTAGTATAAAAATCAATATACACAATCTAATGACACATCTTGAACTATACGTCTCTAAGATCATAAAATGACTATAATAAAGTGCATAGTGCTTTGAGGTTACTACAGGATTCTAGCTAAACCATATATCCACCTAAAAAATTAAGCAGGTATAATAATAATACCATAAGCTATCATATCATGATGTACAATGAATTTTGTTAAAAACATACTAAAAAATGTGTTTTATAACATGGTAAGAAATCTATGGTGTAGCTCATAAAGCTAAACCTCAATGCATAATGACCTATACCTATGCAAAAACTAAATAGACCTACATAACTAAAGATTCATACAAAAATATGCATATCCACAGCTAGTTGGTTTTGGCTTTATCGGCCTGAAATTGTCCACTAAAATGACAAAACAAGTCATGGGCATTCAGGATTGCCAATTAGTTGAAATACCTGATGTTCATAAGGATTATTTGCATATATCCCATGTGCCTCTGATACAAGAGGTTTGGGAGGTCACTTATTGAAAGTTCTAGTTTAGCTGGAGTTTTTGTTTTGTTTTTACTGATTGTTCTTTCAGTGAACTTCTCACTCATTGTTTTAGTTTGTTGTTTGGGATATTTTTGCAGTGACCCTAATGATAATGGACATCAGCTGGATATAACAGCCCTGTGTTTCAAATGCTTAGTCAAACACTCTGCTTCTGCTGTGGTCATAACAAGGCTGAAATATGTATATCCGCAGCTAGTGGGGTCTGAAATATTTCATTAAAGCAATGAAGCAAGTCATGGTCATTCAGAATTGCCAATTAGCTAAAACACTTTATGTTCATAAGGATCATTTGCATACATCCCATGTGCCTCTGCTATAAGAGGTTTAGAAGATCACTTATTGGAATTTCTAGCTTTGCTGGAGTTTTCATTTTGTTTCTACTGATTCTTTTTTCAGTGACCTTCTCACTCATTGTTGAAGTTTTATAAATGGAATGTGTATTTAAACTGGCAACATCAAACACCGGCTCATGTCTTTTGAAGAGTTATCATTCAAGCCATTAATGCTATTATACAACTATTTAACAGTTTGTCCATTTCTAGTAAACAGTGATTCTATTCTTGATATGATAGTGTGGTCTAACTAGTGACAGCATTACTGTGTTGTCAGGGAAGGGGTGTTGATACTAGAGATGGATCATTAACCCCTCTTGTAAAATACAGCGAGTGTTTGTATAAGTGTGTGCTTGTGCATACATGTGAGTGTGTGTGTGTGTGTGTGTGTGTGTGTGTGTGTGTGTGTGTGTGTGTGTGTGTGTGTGTGTGTGTGTGTGTGTGTGTGTGTTTCTGTGACTCTAACAGACAAAATTTATTACAGTAACCAGTGGAATATTTTGGTAAGACTCAGGCTGGGATTAAAAAAACAATGGTGTGGCCTAACTGAGAAAAGTGGTAGTATTAAAGTTTTACACAATGAGACTCAATGATTATTAAGAATGCAGTAGCAGCAACATAGCATGGGCATGACAGGCCAAGGCTGCAGAAATATTCACTTCAGTCAAAAAGTAGCATACATTAATCAGAGAACTGGATTGCACAATGGCAGGCCATGTGATGTAGGCTCAGTGGCATGCTAGCATACCTGTGATGATGTACATCCGCATGTGCATTATAATGTACATGTACATTATCGTGTCACTCTCTTTTTACACAGGTGCATCTGAGCTCCTGGGCAAGGGCTACATATTAAAATCTCTGTCATATTCATGTTATAAAAGGGAAGGCAATTGCTTAGTAGGACAGTGTGAAAGGGGCGAAATTAAGCTGAGAACAATTAGGAGGAAGAATGGTGTGGGCTGGGAAGGAAATGTATTTTTAAGAAAGACAGGCTCTCCCCACTGATGATATTTAATAGTTGTTTTCCAGTTCACATTAATTAACAATATCCATTTGCCTATATTTCACCAGCTAATTTCAATGTGTTTAACCAAACAGCCTTTAGATACCAAGATGGCAAATGCTGGCTTTGCAAAAGAAAACAAAACAAAATAGTGTAAATATGCTCAGCTCTTCCACTGTAATATTCAGTAACAGTTTTAAGTGCCAAACAAGGTGTTTAAAAATTGGGAAATATCATTTGCTTAAGACTAACAACTAGAAATCAGTTTTTGGTAGTTACCAAAAATGCATTTTACTACCCCTATAATATTGTTTGTATGAAACTTTTGTACAATTTCCAAGATGCTATAACAGCTTCATACCTTTCTAATCTGCCAGCATGACTTGCAGCTGAAGCATAGCACAGCAAAATGCTTGGTCTTTAGATCTTGTAGATCCAGTTTTATGCCATCAATATATTGTAACTTGCTCTGTCTTCTAGCTGCTGAGAAGATTTCCTACAGGGAAAATCTTCTGTGTGATGCAGGTTTATATCATCCCAGTCTGGCTTATATAAACCATCCTACCCAGTATAACATCACCCCATTCTACATGCAGTTCTAAAGATGCAGCTTTCTTAACAAGGCCCATTCCCAGAAATACTGACCTGTAGACACTTAGCACACACCATGCCCACTATATTAAGTCCTTCATTTGAGGACAATGCCTGTGTGATTAGACTTAAGTACAGTTATACTACACATGGGGTTAACATTTTTATAGCATTATGCATAACCTTCTAATGCTCTCCCATTTCAATATATACAGTGACTTTATTGTTGACCCATAAATACATTTTTACATGAAGCACCCCATGGAGTCATGTACAGCCATTTCTTAACTATACATGACTGCAGAGAAGGTAGAAACCTATTATTCTTCCTGGCTCTTTTGTCCTGCATGTTAGTGGTTATCCATCGGGCAGATAGACTGGTACTTCCAGTGGCATTGCTGATAAGAGCCTTTTCCAAAGATTTTCAGGTTAACCATTCTACTGTTGAAAATTATTGAATGTTTAATTTATAGTTTTATCTGCCTATTATTTCATTACCAAGGTTCTGATTCTGTGGAATTGTAAAAAATATTTATCTTTAGGGTAAAAGGCTGCAACAACTCTAATTACATAGAAATGACCCATAACATAAACTGTTTGCTCTGTGGTATACATTTTTTCCATTGCAATCTGAACTAAATGTTTCGTGAACTTGTATGTCTAGTTTTTTTTTTTTTTTTTTTTTTTTGCCCAGAGTGTTTTAATATTTCCAGGATTAAACTTTGACAAGTTAAGAGAATTGTTACTTTTTAATAAGATTCCTCCTTAGATAGAAATGTGAGACAGACCAGTCTCTTCCTACAGTCACATTGGTGAAGTTATAACACATCAAAACAAATCTGTTGAGTACCTTACTGCTTTCACATAATGACATTGTTCAAAAGACAATGGTGTCATTTTTGTCTGATGCAGACATAATGTCATCAACCTTTTCGAAGTTCATTAATCAATGAGGCCTGTTAATTAAATGTTGCTCACCTTCACTGAACAGTATTTTGGAATGAGGGACTGTGATGTTACAAAACATCCATTTATATCGTATAGTGTTCTGTGGTGCTGCGGTAGCGTTGTCTCCTCACAGTAAGATGCTGTGCTGTTCGATTCTCAGCTAGAGCGTCTTCTGTGTGGAGACATGCATGAATGGGTGTACCTTCGTTGAAGATTGTGCGTCAGGGCTGGCAACTCGGCATGTAAAAATCTACTGCCAATCATTAGCGGACCGGAGTTCCACTGTGGCGACCCCTAACCGGGAAAAGCCGAAAGACACAACAACAAGTGTTCTGTATCCTTTTCATTTAATTGTTAATATGTGTTAAGGCAATTTAACTCCTTCTTGGACACAATACGATATGCATTATGTATCTGATATCTGATATTAAATATTAGAAATGACAGCTCTGGAAATTGTTCTTTATTTATGGTTGATAATAATTAACTTTGCATTCCAGCTTCAGTTTACTGAACTTACAGCCACACTGCATATTACATTTAAAGCCATGGAATTTTCTCATGTGGCTATTTCCCCCTTGATTCCATTAAAGCTACATTTCTGCTTTAAATAAAATAATCAATACATTTTCCAGATAGTGAGAGAATCATGCAGAAGATCACCTGCACAAAGTTTTCCTGCTGAGCCTGGGCGCATTATCAAAGGAATTTCAGATCTGTTCACACTGACTACAAAAGCAAACTAGCTGATTTCCTTACTTTGTAGGCTGTTCTCTTCCCTTCCATGAGAACATTGCCTACCGTCCCTTTATGATGTAGCTTTTCCCTGTCATTAATGCATCTTTCCTGACAGTGTGATATATGACTTCACTATTCGGCCAGTTGTCCCATTGATACTTTCCTTTCATCAAAAGGTGGGTTGGTTTCCAGATTTTATGTTGTCATCTCTGATAACTAAATCTGCAGCAGTGACTAGATTATCTCAGTCCACGGCAGATTACTGGAATGTTCCATTAAAACAAAGTATAACCTTCAACTCCAATCTTCTTCGGCTGACAGAACTTCTGATTTAAGTTTGAAGATTTTAAGGAAGTACTGATGCCAGCAATTTTTTCAAGGCAAATATCCTCGATAATGAATAAACCATTACTGTCTTATAATGTGCACAGTAAGTGCCTAATAACATTTCAATGTGACTAAACCATTTTTTTAAATTTGCTCTGCTTTTTCATTATTCCATGTTTTTTTTTTTTTTTCATTCTGATTTACTTTTATTTTTGGTACTTTACTTGTAAAGCCACTCATCAGCTATAGTGTTCCAAAAAAGGTTACATATTCATATGATATGCCACTGAATTACTTATTACAGTTTTAAGGGAAATGTTTACTAGGTGTTTGCACTCTTGTACTACAGTGCAACACAGTGCTTTTGCCATT
>NC_056734.1:429812822-429840322 GCF_019279795.1 Protopterus annectens | reverse complement strand
AAATTTAGGATGCATGGCTTGGCTTAAAAAGGCCCTTGTGGTCCTTAGCCTAGTAAACACCTATGAACCAATAAACCTATGGAGGTGGCAGAGTTAAAGATTTTAAAATTTGCTTTGGGACAAGGATGGTCAGGATTAGGAATGAGTATATTAGAGGTTCAGCTCAGGTTTGATGGTTTGGAGACAAAGCTAGAGAAGCAAGATTGCATTGGTTTGGACATGTGCTGAGGAGTGATGCTGGGTATATTTGGAGAAGGATGCTAAGGATGGAGCTGCCAGGTAAGAGGAAAAGAGGAAGGCCTAAGATAAGGTTTATGGATGTGGTGATAGAGGACATACAGATGGTTGGTATGACAGAGCAAGATGTAGAGGACAGGAAGAAATGGAAACAGATCCACTGTGGCAGCAGCCAAAAGAAGAAGAAGAATCAGGTTAAATGCAAAATGACAGCAGTCAGTAAACATATGCATTTGTTGTAAGTCATTACAGAAAGAATGCTGCACTAAATGAATTATTGGTTTTCTTTAAGTGTGTGCCAATGTCTGTTATGGTCTGATCTCACTGTAAAAGGGCAACAGCTCAGTTGGACTAACCCAGTCAACAAATGTCAAATAAATAAATAAATAATATGTAATCTTTAAGAGATGGCCTGATGTTTTTTTTTTTTTTTTCTATCCAAGGGAGACTTGGGAACTTTCTTGTGGTTTAAGGAATCCCAGTATAATAGATAGTGTGTGTGTCTGATCCACAATGATAACGTTTCTGCTACTAGAGCAGTTATCCACTGTTGGATGAAATACTGGTTCTAGTTCAAATGAAACTGGTCATTGTGGAATACATGTACATGATAATGTAAGTTTCATGATTCAAGCTTGACAAAGTGTCTGCATATAACTGAATCAGGTGTTGAAATCTCTAGTAAAGACAGTAGGGTTGGAAAGAGATAATTTATTTTATATCCTGTACACTGTTGTGACATAACTGAGGAAATCCAAATGCCCCTTCCTTTCACGTGGAAGGAAGAAATGCTGGAATAAAGACATTTTAGCATTTTACAGCTTACTCCATCTGTCCATATAAATGTGTGTAGAATAAGGCTGGATAATATAGCTCTACTTTAGGGATGGTGTTCATACCACTTCCATT
This sequence comes from Protopterus annectens, assembly GCF_019279795.1. Classification (NCBI taxonomy): domain Eukaryota; kingdom Metazoa; phylum Chordata; order Ceratodontiformes; family Protopteridae; genus Protopterus; species Protopterus annectens. The sequence continues at coordinate 429,839,176 of NC_056734.1, read as the reverse complement.
TAACAACTTCATTACTGTGCATACCAGCAGTTAAAAGCCGATATGAACAGAGATAAAACAAACCTCACTCATTCACTCATGCCCTAACATTATTCTGTAGGATGATCTACTATGGATTTGATGTGACCACCCAGTGAATATCTGATGGGTGAGAAGAGTTTTTCCAAAAACAGTAACAAGTATCTGTTACCACTGTGGACTGTTGCAGCAGTGGTAAACACATTACCATATCCCCACATTAGTTGGTACTAATGCAAATTTTTCAAAATCCATGGCCCTCAGTAACAGGATAGCTTAACCATGAGAAGAAATAAGCAAAGCATTTCAAATCAGAGCAATGACCTTAATTCAGAGACTTAGTGGAATCCCAGCTATTAAGTGCACCTACTCAGGATTTCTATATTCCTGCAACTTACTTATTATAGCTAATATGCAAAAATACCACTTGCAGGCTTAGTCAGTGTGTTCAACACAACCACTTGCCTTCAGGAATATTACACGAACTGTCCTGGGACTCGCTTATAATAGCTGATCTGTTAGGGAACTGTAGACAGCTATTGCCAGTGTGTATCACTATATGGAAGGATGAAGTTCTAGTGGTATGAAATTGTTTTAAGAAAAATTTATGGAAAGCATGGTTATATGGAGTACCTGAAGAAGATTCATAAAGACATTGAGGGGAGATGATTCTTATATCTGGGAGCAAAGAAGCAGAAGAAAGTATGCAGCTGTCATACTGAATGTGCAAGAACAAAATATGAGTGGTAAAAGCATATGATAGTTGCAGGCAAGTAAGTAATAAGCCAGGAGTACTGCTTTTGAAGACCTAAATAATGTCAGGCATATAAAAAATTCTAATTAATTACTGCAAGCAAAAAAAAAAAAAAAAACAGCTAGATGCATAGTAACTGGCAAATGCCTATAAAAAGAAAAAAATGAGTTTCTCAACAGGCTAGCATCTCATAGAGGACAAGCATAATGGTGTAAAATAAAATATAATTATTGCATGCAGTCATAGTATATCATACACTTCAAAATGATTTAGTCAGAATGTCTCTTGGTATTCAGTTGTTTAAGTGCAGAAGTCTCATTTGGGTAAACTGTCCATTAACCTTCCGTTACAGAATTTTGTCATGTATCTCAGAGGATACAAAGGGTCAAAAGAGTTGTGCAAGAAGGGGAAGCTAGCATCTTAGTTAAAAAAAAAAACAATCCAAGAAGTTTGGCAGATACATTCACAGTTGAAAACACAACTACTGAATAAGTATGACACATTCAAATATGATCAGTGGCCCCGTCAAAATTAAACTGAATGCTCAGCTGACTGGCATATGTGAACTTGAGGCTCATTGTGTATGCACACCAACTGGGAAGCATTATCAAAGTCTGGCTGTCTGTCAGAGATGTCCAAGGCTATGACTTGGATATAGGCTTCAACCCAGAGTATTAGGTTTAAGTCCTTAAGTTGCTATTTACATGCTGTTCAACTCTGAAAGAGTCTGTTAATTATAGCAGTGTTCCCAGGTAACCTCTGAAGAAAGATATATGTACCTCATGGGCCTTACCGAGATATTACAGGATACAAATAATATATAATAGCATTCATACGAAGTATAATGAATAATACAGGGTGTGACCAAGATGTCTGATAGTAGCAGAAATCCATAGCTCTGCTTAGATTTTAATATCCTGACAGGAAATATACTTTAATTTTTAGAAAAATCTAACTAAAAGTATACTAAAAGTTAGATTAACATAGATTGTTTATTACTTTCTAAAAATTAATACATAGTCAAGAGAATTTTTAAATTATTCCTGTCAAGAAGTTTTCTACTGGAGATCTCAAGATGAGCAACCCGAAGATCCCACACCAGGAGAGTGCAGTGAAGAAAGAACTACATCTTATAATAACATCCAAGAACTGTCACTAAAGCATGAGCAACGTGAAGAACCCACACCAGGAGAGTGCAGTGAAGAAAGAACTACATCTTATAATAACAAACATCCAAGAACTGTCACTAAAAACATGAGCAACGTGAAGAACCCACACCAGGAGAGTGCAGTGAAGAAAGAACTACATCTTATAATAACAAACATCCAAGAACTGTCACTAAAAACATGAGCAACGTGAAGAACCCACACCAGGAGAGTGCAGTGAAGAAAGAACTACACCTTATAATAACAAACATCCAAGAACTGTCACTAAAAACATGAGCAACGTGAAGAACCCACACCAGGAGAGTGTAGTGAAGAAAGAACTGCATCTTATAATAACAAACATCCAAGAACTGTCACTAAAAACATGAGCAACGTGAAGAACCCACACCAGGAGAGTGCAGTGAAGAAAGAACTACATCTTATAATAACAAACATCCAAGAACTGTCACTAAAAACATGAGCAACGTGAAGAACCCACACCAGGAGAGTGCAGTGAAGAAAGAACTACATATTATAATAACAAACATCCAAGAACTGTCACTAAAAACATGAGCAACGTGAAGAACCCACACCAGGAGAGTGCAGTGAAGAAAGAACTACATATTATAATAACAAACATCCAAGAACTGTCACTAAAGCATGAGCAACTCAAAGAACCCGCACCAGGAGAGTGCAGTGAAGAAAGAACTACATCTTATAATAACAAACATCCAAGAACTGTCACTAAAAACATGAGCAACGTGAAGAGCCCACACCAGGAGAGTGCAGTGAAGAAAGAACTACATCGTATAATAACAAACATCCAAGAACTGTCACTAAAAACATGAGCAACGTGAAGAACCCACACCAGGAGAGTGCAGTGAAGAAAGAACTACATCTCATAATAACAAACATCCAAGAACTGTCACTAAAAACATGAGCAACGTGAAGAACCCACACCAGGAGAGTGCAGTGAAGAAAGAACTACATCTTATAATAACAACCATCCAAGAACTGTCACTAAAACATGAGCAACGTGAAGATCCCACAGCAGGAGAGTGCAGTGAAGAAAGAACTACATCTCATAATAACAAACATCCAAGAACTGTCACTAAAAACATGAGCAACGTGAAGAACCCACACCAGGAGAGTGCAGTGAAGAAAGAACTACATCTTATAATAACAAACATCCAAGAACTGTCACTAAAAACATGAGCAACGTGAAGAACCCACACCAGGAGAGTGCAGTGAAGAAAGAACTACATCTTATAATAACAAACATCCAAGAACTGTCACTAAAAACATGAGCAACTCGAAGAACCCACACCAGGAGAGCGCAGTGAAGAAAGAACTACATCTTATAACAACAAACATCCAAGAACTGTCACTAAAAACATGAGCAACGTGAAGAACCCACAGCAGGAGAGTGCAGTGAAGAAAGAACTACATCTCATAATAACAAACATCCAAGAACTGTCACTAAAAACATGAGCAACGTGAAGAACCCACACCAGGAGAGTGCAGTGAAGAAAGAACTACATCTTATAATAACAACCATCCAAGAACTGTCACTAAAACATGAGCAACGTGAAGATCCCACAGCAGGAGAGTGCAGTGAAGAAAGAACTACATCTCATAATAACAAACATCCAAGAACTGTCACTAAAAACATGAGCAACGTGAAGAACCCACACCAGGAGAGTGCAGTGAAGAAAGAACTACATCTTATAATAACAAACATCCTAGAACTGTCACTAAAAACATGAGCAACGTGAAGAACCCACACCAGGAGAGTGCAGTGAAGAAAGAACTACATCTTATAATAACAAACATCCAAGAACTGTCACTAAAATGGACACATTCAAAAACAAAATGGATACTATCAAACAAGAATGCAGTAAACAACTGGAACTTCTAAATGGAATAGTAAAAAACAATCCGAACAGATTCTTGCCTTAGAGGAGACAGTAACTGACAGATACTAGAGTGACAGAAAATGAACATCACAATGAATTTCTTCTAAAACAAAACACCAGGTTGATTGAGAAACTGGAAGACCTTGAAAGTAGATCAAGGAAGAATAACATAAGAATGTATGGAATTCCTGAGAAAGAAGAAGGTGCTAACATGATTCAGTTCCTCCATAAGTGGTTTTCATCATCACTAAACATGGCTAAATCCCTCTTTTTTGGAATTGAGAGGGCTTATCGGCCCCTGACAAATCCAGTTTCATCTCTTGAGTTCATCTAACCCCAGGTCTATAATAGTTAGATTTTTTTCCTCGCAAGACAAGGACTTAATGCTGAAATGAGCTTGAACTAATTCCACTATCAAGATGGGTGAAAAAGTTATTTGTTTTGACAATGACTACAACTCTACAGTCATATCCAGAAGAAATGAGTGTGTTCCTCTAATTATGTCCTTGAAAAAAGTCAATAATAAAGCTCAAATTCTTTTTCCTACAAGAATAAAAATCACCTTGCCAGGAGGAGTGAAGATTTTTGATTCCCTACAAGAGGCAGTAGAATTTATCCAAAAGAAGAAAATACTGTCGGTCATAGAATAAATAGAATGGTCATCTCAGAGTTTGAAGAAACAGGCAACAAAAAATGGATGGTCTGTGAAGGAAGGAGCAAACAAAACTAAGAAACTAAAGGACAAATTAATAAATTCCTTCTAATTTTAAATGCTTTGTTTTATGAATCATAATATATTTGATTCTGGAAAGTCTCTATGCTGTAAGGTAATGTAAATAATTTTTATTATTAACTTTCTCTTTTCCTTTCTTTATCTACATTTTCTAATTACATATAGTACTAAATATTTAAATAACATTCTCTCTCTCTCTCTCTCTCTCTCTCTCTCTCTTCTTTCTTCCTATTCTTTTTTGTTACCAATGTTCTTTTTCTCTCTTTTCCCCATTATAAGTACTTTACATACTTTTCCCTTTTAACAGTCTCATAGGTTCATAGGTTCATACTAGGCTATCTGCCCTAGGGCAGGCTATCTGCCCTAGGGCATTTATAAGCCTAGCCAGAGTGTGTTTGGCTTTCGCCACCCATTTTAAATTAATTTTGCTATGCCCTTTTTCGAGGTTAGTATACTGTGCCTCTGTCTAACAGTGACATAGAAGTGATAACCGGGGTAAACCTATAATCTCCCATCCACTCATCAAGACTCCTCTTGAAGAGAGTCAATGAGGGACTTTGCCTAACCTGGACTGGGATTTTATTCCAGAGTGAAGGGAGCCTCTGGGTTATGAATCTGTCCCTCCAGCATGTCCTATTTATTTCAGTGCTGAGGTTCAAGTCTCTCGAGCATGTAGCTCAATGGGATTTGGTTTTTCTGAGGTGCAGCATGTCCATTAATTCCGGGTTGGACATGGCTTTATACGTCAGGCACAGATTGCCTCTGAGCAGGCGGTATGCCACTGAGTAGAGCTGGAGTTTCTTTAAGCGGGCAGCATATGTCATCTGTTTGAGCCCTTTGATCCTCTTGGTGAGGTACTTTTGGGGTCTTTCCAGTTGCTGCAGGTGTCTGGTAAGGTACATCCCAAAAGGGGCATTGCACTTAATTATGGGCCTGATGAGGGATGAGTAAAGAGGCACGATGACCTCCCCTGATCTAGATGTGAATCCCTTCATGATTAGGTGGGCTATATAAAATGTTTTTCTAACCACTTTGGCCACGTGGTTGTCAAATGAGAGATTGCTATCAACTTGGGTCCCCAGGTCCCTAATTACTTCTTCTGTACTTAATGGATTACCACCTATGTGGTAATTTATGGGCGCTTTGTTTTTGCCAAAGGGGATGACTATACACTTTTTGGCATTTAGCTTGAGGCCATGGCTCTGGCACCAGTTGTCTGTTTCTATGAGGCCCTTTTGGAGGATGCTTGTGTCAGCTGGAGAGTCGATTATGGTGCCCAGTTTGCAGTCATCTGCAAACTTGGTCAGCCACAGTCCTTCCGTGTTGGCCTGTACCTCTGAGAAATATATACCAAACAAGAGAGGTCCCAGGAATGAGCCTTGTGGGATGCCACTTGTAACTGGTTTGGAGTCTGACATGGCTCCAGCAATTCTAACCATGTGGGTTCTGTCCTTGAGCCAGTTTGCAACCCATCTAGTGACATAGGGGTTTATATTTAAGCTGGTGAGCGTATCTATAATGTCCGAGTGGGGTATTGTATCGAAGGCTTTTCCGAGGTCCAGGTAGGCTGTGTGGACCACCTTCCCCTTGTCAATGGCCTTGGTGACTGTTTCAAAGAAATCAACCAGGTTTAAGAGGCAGGATCTGCCCTTAACAAAGCCGAACTGGGTAGGATCCAGTGTCTGTATGCCCCCAATATCTTTATTTATTAGGTCCATGATGACCCTTTCCATAGCTTGTAAGACAAAGCTAGTCAGGCTTATGTGGCGATAGTTTCCAGGATCTGTTGAGGCACCACCTTTGTGGAGAGGGACCACTGTTGCTGTACGCTACTCTTTGGGTACATATCCTGTAGTAAGGCTGAGAATGAACAGTAGTTTTATGTTTGGGTTTAGCTCTTCTTGGAGTTCATGTAGGACGCAGCCCAGGACACCGTCTGGTCCCATTGATGCTGCGTTTTTTGCTTTGGAGAGGGCGGCTCTTACCTGAGCATCTGAGATGTCAGGGGGCAGCATTCTGCTGGGATAGATATTTGCCCTTTTGATGGGGAGGGGGGGGGAGAAGTTTGCACTGAACCTGTTAGCTAGGATGTTGGCAATGTCTGTGGGTTTGGTGTATTTTTTGTCATTTTGGACTAATTCTGAGTATATATGGGAATTCCCACCCAGGTTCCTAACATAACTAAAGAAAGCCTTGTGATTATCCTTAGTGTCCTGTGCAATTTTTCTCTCAAACCTGGCCTTAGACGATTTTATGAATGCCCGTAGTTTTTTGCTAATATTGATCAGAGATGCCTTCCTTTTTTGGGATTTTGCTCTGTCATGTAGTAGCTTCCTCCTTTTATTGTATAGTTTGTTTATGGCTGGGGTCCACCAGACAGGACATCTGCCTTTGGAGGATTGGGTCTTGGTTTTATTTGGGATTGCATGATCCATGCATTCTTGAAGGTGTTCATAGAATGCATTTATGAAGGATTCTGTGGTCTGGGCCGTATTTTCCACAGGCCCGAGGGCTTTGAAGGATTCCACCTCGGTTTTGAGGCGTGTGAAATTTGCTTTAGAGAAGTTTTTCACTGTGGTTTTCTGGGCAGGGGGTGGGTCGGGATGTGAATATCCAGTGAGATTAGTTTATGGTCGATCTTACCAGTGAGGGTTACACTTCTGGTCTGGAGCATAGAGTCCCCATGTTGGTGATGATCAGGTCCAGTATGTTTTCCCCTCTTGTTGGAGTGGTAACAAGTTGTTCCATAGCATTTGAGTTTATAAATTCTAGGTACCTTTGGGCTAGGGTGTTGGAGCTAGAGTAATGCTCCCAGTCTATGTTTGGGTAGTTGAATTCACCCAATATAATGGTGTTTGGAGAGGCCTTCTTATTTTCCAGTGTTCTCAGGAAGGCCAAGTGGGGTTCCTGGGTTTGGGAGGGTGGTCTGTAGCAGGCTATAAACTGGAAGGCAGTTTTACCCACTGTTAGTTGCACATGGATAGTCTCTGATGCTTCGTGCTGTGCAACCAACCTGGAGGTGTGGGTATCTTTGACCAATACTGATACTACTCCTCCTTTTGTGGTTCGGTCCACGTTTTGGGGCCGAAAAGCATGATATGAGGTATAACCTGGTAGTGCTGGGGTGCTCTCGGGAGCCTTGAACCAGGTTTCTGTTACTGCACAGATATCGATGATCTCCATGCTAAGGAGAGTTTCCAGTGTGTGCATCTTGAGGTTTAGACTTCTGGTGTTGAGTAGCATTACTGTTAGTTTCTTATCCCTTGCGGTACCTACGGAGGTGGGTTTGTCTTTTGAGCCTTGCCTAAAAAAGGCACTATGGGGGTAGCAAGAGCCTTTGCCAATATCTGAAAGCCCAGTGGTGACAGGTTGTGATACCTAGTGAAGCATCGTGGCTTGTTGAGCATGTCATCCCAGGCTGACAGGCATTGGATCCCCTTTGAATGACACCAATACTTAAGCCAGTTGTTGAAATTGATCATCTTGTCTTCATATTTTGGCATCATTCTTGGTGAGGGTAAGATGCTACTCAAGGTCAGGGTCATACCGGCCTGGGCTACATGCTCAGAGAGCTCCTCTATGTCTCTTTTCATGTAGTCCAGGGAGGTATGTCTCAGGTCATTCACACCAGCATGGACAATGACTGAGTCATATTTATACTTGCCTTGGAGTGACCTGAGTGCTTGTGTTATGTGGCGGATCCTAGCGCCCGACAGGCAGCTCACCGTGACCTTCTCCTTGTTCAGCCTGGTGAGTGGGACGTCAGTGTGCCTGACGATAGAGTCACCTATTACAAGTGTATCAGGTGTGTTGTTTAGCCTTAAGGGCTGTGACTGTTCGGCACACTGGCTTTGTGAGCTATGTGTTGCACGTGTTTTGTTTGGGGTAGTGGTTGCTTGGGTGTCTTGCTTTGGAGGTCTCTACTGCTTAGGCAGATTTTTATTTAGAGCCTCTGAGTATGTTTTTGTGTGTTTATGTGTTTGGTTTGCTGTCGTGGTAGGTCTATGTGAGACTGGAATTGTAGTGAGTGTAGTTTCCTTCTCCTCCTGACTGGTTACACCAGTACTGAGTTGAGAGAGCTTAGCCTCCAGTTTGGCTATATGGTTGCATCTCTCACATGTGTTGGAATTTGTTGGGAGGAGGAGAGGGTTGTCTGTGTACATGAGGCAGTTGTAACATTGCCTCAAGATTCCCAGATTCACCAGCTGGACCGGAGAGGAGATTGACAACTGACCTTTGGACATGCTAGAATAGTATTGGGAATTCCTTTATAATTGAAAAAAAGGGCCAATGGGGAACAAGGTACTCAAGGGGAGTTTGTGAGGGTGTAGTGCTTTTATTTTTTTAGGGCTGACTTATATAATTGCTTTAGTGAGCAAGTGACAGGTAACTTAAATGCAATGTGTTACAGGTAACTTAAATGCAAAAACGACAAACAGTAACTTTCTTTCAAGTGAAACAAGGAAATAACTACAAATGATGTATGTTTTCTAATTCTTCAGTTATAGTATAATTTGACTTAATACCAAAGTGCATTTTTTCTAGTGGGTCAGTGGTGGGGTAACAAGGAGTTTCTGATTAGTATTTCTAACTAGATGTTTTAGACTCTTTGTTTAGATATATTTAAACATTAATACAGTACAGTAATGGTGTTTTATAGACAGCTAAACATAAGTTTTATATATATATATATATATATATATATATATATGTGTGTGTTTGTTATATGAAAGGTTTAACTTTTTCATGATGTTGATCTTTTGTGAGGAAACTGGTGGTCTGTGTGACTGTTCTCATTGTGAAGATTCATGACATGCACTGACAAGGCAGCTTGAGTTTTTTTTTTTTTTTTTTGCTTTCTGTAAACTCTAAAAGCTTCAAGATCTGAATTTTCCACCAAAAATGCCTTTTTCTTCACTTGAGAAAACATCTGTTGTGCATGAGCCTATTTAGATACTTTTTAACAAGTTTATAAAGCTGCAGCTTGAGGAAACAACAGTGATGACATCATTTGAAGTTTTGAACTTATTAAATAGTTATACTTAGAATTATTTTCTCTTGAAATTCTGTTATCCTTCACTAGATACTTTAAATAGTAAGTAATTAGTTCTGATAAAAGTGTTTAACTCCTTTGAAAATGCATATGTTCTCTTATAGATGCATATATTCTGCAGATTCAATAACACTATTAGTAACTAAATGACATCAAGTGAACTAGGAGCTGCATTAAAAAACTCATTATGCATATTAACATCAGATTTATGTTATATAACCAAACCTTTAGTAATTAAACAGAGGATTATGAGGCCCCTTTTTTTTCTCTCTCACACCCCCTTCCTGATGAAAGATGTCAACGTAGATATTGTTAATACATATGAGTAATATGTGTATAATTGCAAAATATAATAGTTATGTTATAATAAGTGTTTTATATATATATATATATATATATATATATATATATATATATATATATATATATATATAAAACAGATCCTTACATGAAAAATGTTAGATAGATGACTGACAAATGGTTAAATTATCTGATGTTTCTTGAAAAGTCTTGGAAATAATGGCAGTCTTCTTAACCTACAGCTTCTAATGTTTACACATACTTTGATCAGTGTGTACCATTCTATGGAAGGATAAAGTTCCAGTGCTATGAGCTTGTTTAAGGAAAAAATTCTGGAAAGCATGGTTATATGGAGCACCTGAAAAAGATTCATGAATACAATGAGGGGAGATGATCCTTACATCTGCGAGCAAAGTAGCAGAAGAAATTATTAAGCCAGGAGTACTGCTTTTAAAGACCCAAATAATGTCAGGCATATAAACAATTCTAATTAATTACTGCAAGCAAAGATATAGCTGGATGCATAGTAACTGGCAAATATCCATAAAAATTAAAAAAAATATGAGTTTCTCAACAGGCTAGCATCTCAATAAGGACAGCCATAATGGTGTAAAATAAAATATAATTATTGCATGTAGTCATAGTATATCATACACTTCAAAATGGTTTAGTCAGAATGTTTCTTGGTGTTCAGTTGTTCAAGTGCAGAAGTCTAATGGATTCATCATGTCATGTTATCTAATGACAATTTCACTGAATGAGGAAATCAGTATAAATGGTCAAAATTCAATTTCACTGAAAGACAATTTATGTGACAATTTATTCCTATTGATTGTTGTATAGCTAGATGCAATTCTGTAATACAGAAGCAGACATATTTAGATGTGTGTTAAAAGTGTTTTTGAATATTTTTGCCTTGATCGTTTTTGATTCTATCATGTTTCAGTAATTTCAAATTCAATTAATTTCTTGATACTGCATGAGTCACATGTACTGTGCCTCATGAAGTGGATGAGTTGGTGATGAGTCTGCCTTATCACTGTCATACTGTCAGTGGGTTGCCAAGTTACCACAAATTACATTATGTAAGATGCAGCTGACAATTAATGTACTGTACACCCTTTAAGGTGTGTACTAGATTGTGTCTAGATTGCAGAAATGAATCTTCAAAATATTTATATGTATGTCTCCTCTGATGGAGTCTGTACAGACTTCATGGGTGTTAGCAGGCATGGCCTGGAATGAGATCAGATCCCCTAACAGAAATCAATGGATATGTATCTGACCTTAGAAACTGCAGTGTCTGAAATTCATATGTCAGACACTGCTGTCATTATTTCCCCCATAGTCTGCTATAGGACCATTTGATGATATCCCCTGTATGATCATGGAGTGTTTATTTATTATTGTATTTGTTTTCCAGGATAGAGCACTGATCACAATGGGCCTTTTTCAAACTCAGCCCAGGAGCAGTGTCTGATTAAGTGACGTGCTCAGAATCACAGTTAGACAATGGAGGCTGAGGGAATCAAACCTTGCACCAGTGTACCACAGGAAACAGCTAATAACAGCTCCTTAATCCTCTAACCTCTGCTAGACCTCTAAGCCAAGTTGACCGAGTAACAGGCTTTGCTTTAATATGTATTTTCTCAAACTATGAAGTCTGAAACTCAAATGTCTGTCATTATATAGTGACTGGAATCCTCAGTGATATGCCAGAAAACCACGAATTATATGAGGAACAAACCAAAAATATGACTAGAAAATCTGCACATTCTGTAAAATTCTGGAAACCTGTGGCTGCGTCACCTTGAGCAGATCTCTGTGTTGCCACATACTTGCAACCCACTGCACAAAGGATATGTAGTAGATGGTAGACTGTAAGGCAATCTCATATTATAGGGGTAATTTTAGCCTGCATATCAAGATCACTGCATAGGATGCAGGGGCCAAAAACAATCCAGGAGCTGCAGAAAGATGTAATGGAACAATGCCTGGAATATGCCTGTTCTGTTTTGCCAGGCAATAGCTCAGGTATACAGGTACTGGCTTACCTCTGCCACCTGCATCTTCCATAGATCACCACAATCAGCAGAGTTCTTCTAGTGTCTGGACATCCATGCTAATCCTAGCCAGCTGTTCTTACATAATGAGACAAGCATATAGGATCTATAGATTAAAACACCTTCTGGCATGATGATGAGAAGCAAATGGGTAGTCATTTCCTTCTGGTACTGTGTCAGCATCTACATAATGCATATGCATAATTATAAACTGGACACTGTCCATATATATCACATCAACTATTATACTATACTATTGCATGCAGTCATATGCCCCTAAATTAATGAATGGGGACTCTTCAGTGTGACTAAAAATGTGTGCTTCTCACATTTTTTAAAATCAGAAGATTTTTCACAGCAGTTGTGGTACGTATAGCTCTCAATTTCTTTGGTCAAGATTTCTGGACAAAGATGAAAATAATGGGGTTCAAAAGGCCAATATCTGAGACCACTTGCAAATATTACTCTAATTCATTTATAAAGTAAATAGAACAACACATTTTGTATCAACATGTATTTTCTGAAAAATAAGCAGTATAAAACTGTAATGTGTGACATTACTGAGTTTAATCATCTGTGATTCATGAGAAACTCAAAAATTTCATGAGGGTCAGGACAAAATATATAGCAAAACAAGAGACATTTGGCAGCATCAGGTACAGGCGAGAGCTATAGCAGTAGGTTATTATGCTTTTTTGTCAATAGTGAATCTACTGTGCTTGGAATGTGTATATACATTGTTTCTATGTATCTTGTCTGAACTACTCTGTTATTGCTTACATTTCTGTATTTTTTATTTGTGAAATGTTTTGTATTTCACCTGGCCTGAGTCTGAATTTGGTCAGTATTGATCAATGCACTACCCCAGTAAACGAATATTAATAAATATAAGTAAATGCATTGCACATTTCCTTTATTGATTGTTATGAATTGCACACAACATGGATGCCTCTTATTTGCTGTATTTCATTACTATGCATTGAGCACCATGTTTATGAATATCAGTAAGAATTTTTAACTTGGTTAAAAAAGATAAGGAAGACCTCTTCCATTCTTCACCAGACTTTCACTCAAACAGAAAACTGTGAAGTAAGTAATGTAAACTGTAATAGGGAATACAAAATTACTGGGTAAGGCAGGAATCTGTCAGACAGCAGTAAGCAAATAAACTCATTAAAAAACATTAAGATTGCATAATACTCACAGCTTTGTTAGTTCATTGGTTTTACTAATACTTTTCCATTTATCTTGTAAAAAGTGTCAAGTGCCACACCCTATTGAAATGCAAAACCGTGCAAAGCAAATGAAACAGCGATGGTTCAAATGAACGATAAAGCAATAGCCCCTTAATTTCCTTAACTGCATTGCATGGTTATATACTTCAGAGTTTTACAAGATAAACAGAAATGTATCATTAAAATTTAAAAAAATAGTCAAAATCTGATTGAAATTACAGCTGTGATCATGTGAACAAATGCAAATGCATGGGCAATGAAAAAAAGAATATTGTTTCAAATTTCCATTTCATCAATTTTTTTTTTTGATAGAAAACTACAGCCATTGTTCTAAATATTTCCAAATAGCTGTGCCAATAATGCATAAGGAAAAGATAGGAATATGGGTGAATTTATTGCATAACTGATCATTTCTTCATTTAGTTTAGAACAAAATGTAAGAAATGAAAAGTAATATATTTTCTAGAAAAACAATGTCTGTATAGAATGCCTCAGTCTGGTTGTAAGCAACAGCGTCTTGACAAGATACATGCAGTGCCTATTTGCAGCAGTTATTACTTTACTATACTTGATTTATATGTGTTATATTCCATTTATACTTATTATACATGATTTATACTTATAATCAATTTATGCTTATTATACTTGACTTATACATTTTATTATACTTGATTTGATTTATACTTATTATAATCGATTTATACTCAATTTACCCTTTTTATATTTGATTTATACTTATTATACTTGATTTATACTTCCTATACTCAATGTATACTTTTTATACTTAATTTATAATTTATACATGCTTTGATTTATGCTTATTATTCGAAAGACATGCATAAATGGGCATGCCTTCGTTGACGGTTGAACGTTGAGCTGGCAACTCGGCGTTCATAAAAATCTACTGCCAATCATTAGTGGACCAGAGTTCCGCTGTGGTGACCCCTAACTGGGAAAAGCCGAAAGACAAACAACAACAACAACACTTGATTTATACTCAAGTCACACTTTTATTTGATTTATACTTTATTATACTTGATTTCAATTGATTTAATTTATATTTATTGTACTTGATTTATACCTGATTTCTGAAATCTATAAGGTAGTGTTGGTGACCAAAAAGCAATACCTACATTCTTAGTATGAATTACTTTCCAGATAATTTCTGAAACAAGACTGCAGAATTGTAGTAATTAAGTTATCACAAATACATAAAAGTTCTCCAGATTCTGAAAGACACAAAGGAATGGGAGGGCTGATGATGTTTCTACTGAATTCACTTTGTCACATACAAGTTGTTTTTTCCCCTCTAACACAGTTCACAGAGAATGCATTCCTTATACAATTAACTTTTGTACAACAGTTACAAGTTTTAATGTAATGTTATTTTTCAAATGAATAGATTTCAGATGAAAACTGTTGGACTCCAGAATGCCTATAGTCCATATACCCATGACAAATTATAAAGTGATGAAATGCTTTTTTTCTGTTTGAAATATAACATGGCAAAGCAGTAAAGAAACAACATAAAAATAACTGAATAGTTCAACAGAAGCAGTCTTGAGGTCTCACTTTTTATAACATACATACATACATGCATACATACATACATACATACATACATACAAATGCTTCAGGCATGGGCATTAATACTCTTCTAGCTTGCCAATATGCCAAAACACTTGTTCCCATAATAGATGTCCAGGCTGTTCTTAAAAATATGTAAACTAGTACTTGCTTTAATGTAACATATGTATTACCTTCTGTTGAAATAGAAGAGGTATCCAAGAAGTACAATGCACACTAAATTTAGCCAGAACATTGTGTCAGGAAATGAGAGACAGTAAAAAAAGTGCTCCTGTTGGAGCATTGATATCTGTTTTCCTTAAGCTCTGACCCTGTCATAGCATTAGTATATGTTTTCCTTATGCTATGACCCTGTCACAGTATTAGTATCTGTTTTCCATATGCTATGACCTTGTCAGAGCATTAATATCTGTCTTCCTTCTGCTATGGCCCTGTCGTAGGATTAGTATTTGTTTGCCTTATGCTTTGACCTTGTCAGAGGATTAGTATATGTTTTCCTTATGCTGTGATCTTTAGAGCATTAGTATCTGTTTTCCTTATGCTCTGACCCTGTCACAGTATTAGTATCTGTTTTCCATATGCTATGACCTTGTCAGAGCATTAATATCTGTCTTCCTTCTGCTATGGCCCTGTCAGAGGATTAGTATTTGTTTGCCTTATGCTTTGACCTTGTCAGAGGATTAGTATCTGTTTTCCTTATGCTCTGATCTTAAGAGCATTAGTATCTGTTTTCCTTATGCTCTGACCCTGTCACAGTATTAGTATTAGTATCTGTTTTCCTTATGCTGTGACCCTGTTGGAGCATTATTATCTGTATTCTTTATGCTTTGACCCTATCAAAGCATTAGTATCTGTTTTCCTTATGCTCTGACCCTATCAGGGCATTAGGATCTTTTTTCCTTATGCTCAGACTCTGTCGGAGTATTAGTATCTGTTTTCCTTATGCTATGATCCTGTCACAGCATTAACATCTGTTTTCCTTATGCTCTGACCCTGTCAGAACATTCGTATCTGTTTTCCTTATGCTCTGACCCTGTCAGAACATTAGTAACTGTTTTCCTTATGCTATGACCCTATCACAGCATTAGTATCTGTTTTCCTTATGCTATGACCCTGTCAAACCATTAGTATCTTTTTGCCTTATGCTATGACCCTGTCAGAGCATTAGTATCTGTTTTCCTTATGCTCTGACCCTGTCACAGCATTATTATCTATTTTTCTTATGCTCTGACCCTGTCACAGCATTAGTTTCTTTTTCCTTATACTCTGACCTGTTGCAGCATTAGTATCTGTTTTCCTTATGCTCTGACCCTGTCACAGCATTAGTATCTGTTTTCCTCTTGCTCTGACTCTGTCACAGCATTAGTATGTTTTCCTTATGCTCTGACACTGTCACAGCATTAGTATCTGTTTTCCTTATGCTCTGACCCTGTCACAGCATTAGTATCTGTTTTCCTTATGCTCTGACTCTGTCACAGCATTAGTATCTGTTTTCCTTATGCTCTGACTCTCACAGCATTAGTATGTGTTCCTTATGCTCTGACCCTGTCACAGCATTAGTATCTGTTTTCCTTATGCTCTGACCCTGTCACAGCATTAGTATCTGTTTTCCTTATGGTCTGATACTGTCACAGCATTAGTATTTGTTCCTTCACCTACACATTATTTATTGTTACTTCTTCTTCTTTCGGCTTTTCCCAGTTAGGGGTCGCCACAGTGGATCACCTGTCCGCTCATGACTGGCAGTGGAGTTTTACGGTGTGGAGTTGCCAGCCCGGCACCCAACCTTCCACTGAAGGCACAAACATGCACACACTCACACCTAGGGCCAATTTGGAGTGTCCAATCCACCTACAGCATGTCTTTGGGATGTGGGAGGAAACCGGAGCACCTGGAGGAAACCCACGCGACCACAGGGAGGACATGCAGACTCCACACAGAAGGCACCCCAGCCGAGGATCAAACTGGAGAACCTCTTGCTGTGAGGCGACAATGCTAACCACTGCACCACCGTGGCCACCCTCACATTATTTATTATTACTATACTGCACTAAAACAAAAATGACAAAAAACAGAGCATTCCACATTGATGCAGATGGGAGGTGCAACATTAGTGGCTGCCCACAGATGAGGGGCCGGCGGTATGAATGTGAATTGTTAATGTGTATTTATTTGCTTTGGCTTAGTATAAATGTCGAGTGCCATTTCACTGAAAGTCATGATATTGTATACATTTGCAAACGAAATAATAGTATTGAAAACTGCAACAATGAATATCTGTTTAACACTATTAAGTGCCTGAAGGAAGACACCCACTCAAAAAAGCTATAATATGACCTGTTTTAATTGGCAAAGACACTCAGCAATGGACAGATACAAATAACAAATGGATCAAGCACTTTCATCTACCCAACATGTGGACTTCATCAGAATCAATAAAACAATTACCATGAGCTAATTTATACATTTTTTGGCACCACAACTATAAATCCATTTAAAAAGATACAACTCAAATAGTACCTAGATATTGCATTGTACCTGTTCAAGTGCTATGCACTAAAAATAGTCTCATTATAAACGTACACTATACTGCCAATCCATAGTGATCATTTGCATGAAAAATGTGAATAAGATGAAAAATAAAAAAAATGAATATACATGCATATACAAAAATTAATAACATATGCTTATATATACAAAACAATTATATTCTTCTATATATAATATTAATAACCTATGGGAATGTATTTATACATAAACTAAACATAAAATTGATTGAAATTTCAGATGTATACTTAAAAACAACTTCAAATGACATATATAGTTATTGCACATATATCTACTATCCTTACTAAATATATTAGCATTTCTGTGTCCTAATACCACAGTAATAGAATTCACGATGTTATTATATATCTTATCATCATGGTTCCTGTGCCAATTGATTATATCAGTCATAATAAACATGGAAAAATAAACATGAAAAAATAAATAAAATAATAAATAAAATAATAAAAGTGGTAAACTAAGCCCTTTGATATTGTATATAATCACATGGTAAAATAATATATATTACATGTGAACAAAATGCATGCCAATCACCTATTGTAACTTTTGTAAGATGGATTTAATAGTAATGTATTCATTTAATCCCGGTGAGGTGGATGCATCAGTAAGAATTTGCCATCTGACTTCTTTCTCAGCCAAATGTACATTAGTATTACCTCCTCTACTATTCATTTTTATTTGTTCTAAGATGGCAAATTTAAACCTGTGGCTGTTGTCTGTAGCCTCTATATGTCGATAAAGTACATTGGTACTGTCATTTCTCCTAATGGCATATAGGTGAACACAGATTTGTTTCTTGAACATTCGTTCAGTTTTCCTAATGTAAAAACTGGTATAACCTGAACATTTGGCCATTTATATAATATTTTTAGTATTACAATTATCTCTACTAAAGGTAATTATGGTCCTATTAATGTTCTCTAAGATGGTCTCTTCATCTTCTAATATAACATGACAATATCTACAGCATCCACATTTTCTAGCTCCCTTATACTTCATGGTTTCACACTAGTAGAGGGATTTGTTATTTGAGTTTTAAACATTGTGGTGTACAGCATTTTGGTCTTACGAAATTATGGTCTAAGCATTATGATTTTCAAGACTGTGGGTTTCAAAACTGTGATAGTAATATATATATATATATATATATATATATATATATATATATATATATATATATATATATATATATATATATATATATAAGATTCCCCTTTAGAAGGACGAATGGCTGAAATCTCGAAATTCATATGGATGAAGCCATATGCTCGAATTTCAGAAGCTCGACCTTCTGAAAGGGAACTAAAAACACCCCAACAAAACACAAAACAAGCCCCCCCTGCATTACCCACACCCCCCCCACTACTTATTTATTCTAACTTCGAGATTGCACTACAGCGCAGAAAGGGAAATCTCCCGGTCTGTGCTGTATGCAGATCCCCATTCAGTAGGTTGAGCTTCTGAAATTTTGAGCATATGATCTTGACCATATGAATTTCAACAGCCATTCGACCTTCTAAAGGGGAACCACATCTATATATATAAGGAAAACATTGTGCCTGACATCTGGAAAAATTATATGTCATAACCTTGCATAAAGGTGGCAATGCAACTGACCCCCTCAAATTTCAGACCAATTGCCATCCTATCTCCCCTGTCAAAAATTCTAGAAAAATGCATTCACAAACAACTTCTCAATCACCTTCTCCAAGAAAGTCGTCCCACCCCCACACAACATGGTTTTCACCCAAAGCACAGCACTGCTACTGCTCTGACATCCTTCATAAATGCTATCCCAAAATCACATGATAATAATAAGTTAGTTTCCTACCTGTTTCTGGATCTATCCAATGCCTTTTATACTGTTTCCCACAGACTGCTACTATTCAAACTAGCGTCACTTAACCTCTCTAACTCTGCAATATCTTAGTTTTCCAGCTACCTCTCAAATAGAATACAGACTGTGAAATGGCAATCTCACTTCTTTCCATTCCTACCTGTACAAACTGGGGTGTCCTAAGGCTCCATCCTTGAATCCATGCTTTTTAACATCTTTATTAATGACCTCCACTCTTCTTGTCCACTCTCTTTTGTTATTCAATATGCTGATGATTCCACAATCATTCTTTCTCTGACATCACTCACCTTCATACCCTCACCCAAGAGTCCCTTGAATCTGTCGAAAAATGTCTTACTTCCAACCAATTGCTACTGAACCCAAAGAATACTAAACTTCTCCTATTCCTCCCTACAGCCCTCCAGCATCATAAAACTACCTTTTCTGTCTCCTCCCTGAATGATTCTATAATTTCTATTGAACCTCACACTAAACTCCTAGGTGTTATTATCGATGACCATCTAAAGTTCGATCTCCATACTCAGCAGGGCATTACTAGGCCTCCACTACACATAATAAGTACCTCACAAATGCTTCCAGGCTCTCCCTTGCACAAGCCTTCCTAATCCCCACACTGCTCCATGCAGCCCTTGTTCTCACATACCTCCAATCTAATATTCTCACTAAACTAGAACTTACCTGTAACAAAATTGCATGATTTGCCTCCAACCAACCTTACTGCACTCATCACTGCATAGCCCTAAAATACCTGCAGTGGCTAGAATTTCATCACCAAATTCTAGTACCCCAGCTTCACATGGCTCATTCAGTCTTACATTTACCATTATCTTGTCCCTCTCTCATCCAACCTTACACTCCCAACCGTGCTCTCTGTAGCTCTCAACAGAACATACTGCAAGTTTATAGGCCCAATAAAACTACTGGCAAACTACTTTACAGCTATTCCATAGCAAATGCTTGGAATAAATTACCCCATAATGTCAGATGCATCACTAACCCTAACACCTTTAAAATAGCAATATAAGCCTCCATAAATCATGGCCATGTTTCAGTAATGACCAAACATAATCTATCTTCCTGTCCTCTATAATTCCTACCTTCTTCACCCCCCTCTCTATACTTCTTCCTCTATATGATAAAAAATAACCTCTACTTATAGACCGCTGTTCTCTCTCTTTCTACTGCAGCAGTCCTTTCATTAACTTCCTACCTGGGGGTTTCCACCTGTATATACTACAATACTTATTTTTTCTGCTTCTCTTTACTTTTTGCTAGTTTGTGCATATAGCTCAATAGTTAGTTTCTTTGCTTTTCTTTACTTTTTGCTATCTTGTGATCTCTTACTGCATTTATCTTCCTATCTATGCTTGTAACTGTCTGTATTTTATTATCTCTAAAATACTGTACATTCTCATTATGCTGTTTTATTTCTCTGATTTTCCTTCTGACATATTTGTACTGTGCACATTTTATAAACAGTATGTTCACCTATAACAATTGACCTTGTTATTTACTGTTAGTTCTTATATACTATTGTGTCTCCTGTAACAATTGTCCATGTTATTTACTGTTTACGTATTGTACTACTGTGGCTTTTCAGCAGTAGCATTGTTGCCTCACAGCAAGAGGTTTTCCTGTTCGATTCTCGACTGAAGTGCCTTCTGTGTGGAGTCTGCATGTCTTCCCCGTGGTCGAGTGGCCTACGAAAGACATGCCTGAATGAGTGTGCCTTCGCTGAAGGGTGGGCATCGGGCTGGCAACTCGGCACCATAAAAAAAAATCGACTGCTGATCATTAGCGGACCGGAGTTCCGCTGTGGCGACCCCTAACCGGGAAAAGCCGAAAAGACAAACAAACAAACTACTGTAGCTTTTCTCCTCGGATCTCCTCTGAAAAAGGGCTTCTGCCCAGTTGGACTAACCCGGTTAACAAATGTCAAATAAATAAATAAATAAATAAATAAATAAATGTGTATGTATATCTATACACACACACACACACACACACACACACACACACACACACACACACACACACACACACACACACACACACACACACACACACACACACACACACACACACAAACATATACTATGCATATACACATTATACATTTAATAAATGTATTCTAATGTATGTATGGTGCACATTCAGACCAAACTATTCTTCAAGCAGGTGAATCCAACAACAGAGGGGTTCCATCTTCCAGACTTCTAATCCTCCACATCTCAAAGGGGCATTAAATCTTACATATATGCAAGCTGGTTGACAAAATACATTACACCAGTGACAGTATCATTACATGCCATTTCTAGTAAATCTTGAAAGATGCTATATTCATATCTACATCTATAACTATATCTAGATAAATAGTCAGAGAGAGAGAGAGAGAGAGAGATAGCTGTATATAGATTTATAGACATGATAATCACATGCGTGCATACACACACACACACACACACACACACACACATACACACACACACACACACACACACACACACACACACACTAATGTAAGCTGATTACTTACATTCTTACATTCTGTTGGTCACAGTCCAGCAAACATCAATCCACAAAACCTTCCTACTGAGCATTATCATCAGTCCTGCAGTTAGGTAGGTGCTGTTCTTCTAGATTTTGGTTTGTGGTTGATGGTCCTATTGTATCCTACCATCTAAGATATATATATATATATATATATATATATATATATAAATATATATATATATATATATATATATATATATATATATATATATAGATATTGTATGTGTCTACCTGAAATTATCGAAACACCAGATTGAAGGCCGGTTCATTGAGGCAATTTCATTGAATCCACTAAACATCGAATACCCAGAACTGTGAAACATAACCCCAGGAAGTGAACGTGATTCAGTTTCCGGGTTTAGGTTTCACGATCTGAGTGTTCAATGTTTAGAGGACACGGCAATATCTTCTCTATGAACTGGTCTTCAGTAATGTGGAGCTTTGATGTTGTGAAGTAGATGTGTATATATATATATATATATATATATATATATATATATATACACACATATATATATATATATATATATATATATATATATATATATATATATATATATATATATATATATATATATATATATATATATATATATAGGGTCTATATTACATAATCATATGCAAACAATGTTGAATGCTCTAATGAGCAAAAATACAGAAACTCGAAATCCTTATTGTAGGGGGCTGTGCCTCCCACACTCCCTGCTAAATATATACTCCACCTCTGAGATCGCACTACAGTGAGGAAAGGGCAAATATCCCACTCTTCAATGTACTGCAATCTCAATAATGGAATTTTTGAGTTCCGGCATTTTCGCTCATTAGAGAGTTCGACATTGTTTACATGCGATTGTATAATATAGACCTATATATACATATATATATATATATATATATATATATATATATATATATATCTATGATACATAACATGTAATATATGCCAAACAACAATACACACACACACACACACACACACACACACACACACACACACGCACACACACACACACACACACACACACACACACACACACACACACACACACACACACACACACACACACACACACACACACACACACACACACACACACACACACATGTATATGAATATCACATTATGTAACACACACTCAGTGGAAGCTGACATGCTGAAAAAATGCTTCAACAAAATTTTCTTTGAGCTTGAGTTTTCACTAATCAGAAAAATTAATCAAATTACAGTCCATTAAAAGTAAGCATTAAAAAACAGCATTTTGACATTGCATCCCATATGTACCTCAAAAACCCATACTAATATATTAACTTTACACCAGGATTGTAAAGGACAACTTTATTTCCTATACTATTCTGTTCTTGTACTATCAGAAAGCACACCGACTATGCAATAAAAGCACACTTCACCTACAGCTATCTAAATTTTCCAACAGTCTTTTCAAAAAAAAAAAAAAAAGAAAGAAAAGAAAAAAAAATCTGAATTCCATAACAGAAAGGCACAGAACAGATTTCCATAACTGGTCTGCAGTATTGTTATTAGGGCTTTGAAATCTATTGTCTGCTACACTACTATGGGACAGAAATACATTACTTGCACTATTCAGCAAAAATGAGATTTGAGTTTTCTAATCCACTAAAATAAGATCATGGCCAGGATTTATCAAAGCCTATATTTCATGCTAAGCTCATGTGCTTGATGAGCAGCAATAAGCAAACTCTTTTGTATTCATTAAATTCACACCTAGGACATCAGGCCCACTAAAAATACTCTGAGTGAGCAGCAGAATATCAAAATTAAGGAATAAGTAGGTGAAGTATATGATAATGAAGCAATTCAACATGGCAGAGCGATTAAAGAACGTATACAACCCATTTATACATGCCACACTCTGTTTTGGCCTCAGTTCCAACTAATTTTGGAATACAGCCACGAACACACTTAGAAAAACGATTAGGGTTTGCAGCTGCTTTCATTAATCTGTATGTGCAACTGGCTTTAATTCAAGTTGCTGATGATGATAATGCCAGACCTTGGCCTAGAAGGAAAATGGTTTTCAGACCACATTTAATACTTTCAGACCATAGTTAATACATCATGGACTTTCTGATACTGAATTAGTAGAGTGCTACAGGGTGGACAGGGATACCTTATAATAAATAGTCAACATCTGATGCCTTCACCTGAGTACCTAGAGAGATCATGGAGAACCATCCCAGTGAAAACCAAGGTATGCATTGCATATACTGGCTACAAAAACTTTTCAAAGACCCACAGGGGATATATTAGTGGTGTCACATGCCTCAGCCTCAAGAATATTACACCAATTTATCACTGCAATGCTGCCACACGAAAGGTAACATATCTGGTTTCCATATGCACTTGAGGACAGAGCTACCACTATACAACATTTCTATGTTATAGAACAATACCCTGAGGTTCTGGGGGCCCTAGACTGTACACCCATCAAATGAAACACCCATGGTGAACAGGCAAGGTGGTACATTAACAGAAAAGTATTTTTCTCAATTAAATGTCAGGTGATCTGCAAAGCCCAAGAGGTTGATTATAATGTGTGCACAGGTACTTCTCGCAGTTTCCACTACTCCTATATATGGTACACCTGTTACCTGTAGCTAAGGTTTTCTAGGGAGACTTGCCACAAGGGCATGCAGTGGGAGATGCAGGTTATGTGCTTGACCTTGCATCATGACATACATGAAAAACTCACACAACCCCACTGAGCAAGGTTATAATGATGCACACTCTCAAACTAGAAAAATTATAGAGCATGTTTTCGGTTTTCTCAAATGAAGTTTCCAATGTCTAGATACGTCTGGAGGAGTTCTGCAGTATGTCCCAACCACTTTGACCAAAATACTTAACCTATGCCATGTTGCATAACATCATAGCTAGGCCACATGGCTTACAAATATGAAGTGGCAAGTATCTTACAGTGATTGGATGAAATTCTTGGTTTCAGTCAGGGTGTCCCACAGAGCTCTGTTCTTGGCCCTTATTTGTTCAGATTGTATCTTTCAGGACTATCTTTTTCATCTGAGCTGCTCTACAATCTGTATGCAGATGACCTGAAGCAGTGTAAACTGATTACATTTGTTACAGATACAGCATGTCTGTAAAAGAACTTGACTAAATTGACCATTTGTGAACAGGAGAATAATATGCTGATAAATACATACAAAATTAAGCATATGAGATTTGGGGGATATAAACTGAAAATTGAATATTTAATGCAGCACACAGTGATTGAAACTGTAGAGTCATTTAAGGACCTGGGTATATGGGTAGATCCAGCTTTATGTTTTTCTAATCAAATCAACCAGTTGGTTAATGATAGTTATAGAACAAATATGACACGTTTCCCATCTATTTAAACTGGAGTTCCTAAACAGGCAGCTCTCAAAACCAAATCTTAGTGTTGATAAAAACTTAACAATTATAGACCTTGCAGCTGATGCATTTTTTGAAGAAGAAATATTTGCCAATGAACTGTGAGCTCTTTCTATCCCAAATGATAGAGATTCAGGTAAGCTTAATGTCTTATGTAGCCAGTCAAAAATTGAACCATGTTATTACATTCCATTCGTTCTGGAACTTTGTAATCCTAGCTACACGCCAAGTTGGAAAAATTATTCATAAATCTATCTTACTTTCAACTAACAATACAGAAGTAAATAATAATATATTTTTCAGATAAAGACAAATAATATTTCGTCATAAAAGATTTTAGAATCAATATTAGGAAAAACCCTAATTACACACCCTCCGTTAATTATATTTTAACCAACTTTAAGAAGATAATGCATAGTGATTACCTTACTAAATTTTATTGTTTTTAGTGTTTCCAATTGCTTTCACTAAAGGTTGTCTAGAGTCTTTTAATCTACATAAAATAAAAGAAATTGAAGAAAATGTTTTAAAATATTGGTATAAATTTTTGAGTAATAAATTACATGAAGCCAATTATGTTCTGGCAAGATAAAATACAAGGCAAAACAATTGGTTAAATATTAAAATATTTAGAGAATGTGTTAGAAATGAGTTACAGTTATCATTAAATACAAATTTAAGGGTTAATCCTAACATTTTAGATTCTTTTTTTGAAAAACAGTAATTAAGAAAATAAAAAAAAAATCATCCTTATCGACAATATATAAGATTTTGAGAACTGAATTTTTGACTATAGATATGACCTTTTGGGACTATTCCACAAAGAGTAATAGTGAAATGTTTTCAGCTGCTAATACAACATTAATATTTAAACCTCATCTCCTTTTTGGAAAACATTTACATGGAAGTGCTTACATAGAAGTTTCCTAACTCTACACAAAATTGCTTTAATATATAAAAAAGACAATAGTAAGTGTTAGAGATGTGATGAAGATTTACATGCAAATTAGATTCATATCATTTGAGAGTGAAAATGATTGCTCCATTTGGTTAGATTTCAAGAACTTCACTAAAGTGTTGTATTTAGATAATTGTGATATAACAAATTGATTATTATTATTTAACGCTCCAATCCCTAACTCATTTCCAAGAACACAAATGC